>NC_142488.1:61359234-61660775 GCF_049115385.1 Moschus berezovskii | reverse complement strand
AAATGTAGGTCAGTTAAAATAAAATTATTGAAAAAAATATACCATATAACCATTAATTTTTATAAAAGAAAGCAAAAATACCTATATTAATATCAGATAAAGTAGACTGAAGAACAAAGAAAATTACTACAAACAAACAGGTATATTACATAATGATAAAGGATCAATCCACCAGGAATATATAGCAATTATAAATGTGTACACAATGAACAACACAACCTCACAACACATGAAACAGAAATTGATAGAACTAAGTGTAGAAACACAAATATCAAGGATTACAATTAGGGCCTTAAACAGCCTGCCTCCAGAAACTGATAGAACCATAAGAGAGTAAATTAACCAGGATAGAAAAGATCAGAAAATACAACCAATTGAATCTTATTTCCATATATAAAATTCTGTACTTAACAACAGCAGAATACACATTATTTTTCAAATGCTCAGGGAAGAACCTGTAAAACAAACCTCAAGAAACTTAAATGAATTAAAATCATATAGTGTGTTATCTGATCATAGTGGAATAAAACTAGAAATTAGTAATAAAAGACAACAGGAAATCTCTAAACACACAGAAAGTAGAAAACACATTTCTACATAATCCATGAGTGAAAGAGGAAGTATCAGAAGAAATAAAAATATATTATGGAGTGAAAATGAAAATACAACATAGCAAATTACCTGGGATGCAGCTAAAGTAGTACTGAGAGGCCAACTTGTAGCACTAAAAGTCATCATTAGAAATATGCTCAAAATTCTTTAAAAATATGCTCAAAATTATCAGAAATATGCTCAAAATTAGAAATAAACTCAAAATAATATTTTAGAAATATGCTGAAAACAATATTTTCTAATGAAAATAATTTCATTAGAAATATGCTCAAAATAATGCTAAAATTCTTCAAGTAAGGCTTCAACAGTATGTGAACCAAGAACTTTCAGATGTCCAGGCTGAATTTAGAAAAAGCAGAGGAATCAGACATCAAATTGCCAACATCTGGTGGATCACAGAAAAAGCAAGAGAATTCCAGAAAAACATCTACTTCTGTTTCAGTGACTAGGCTAAAGCCTTTGACTGTGTGGATCACAACAAACTGTGGAACATTCTTAAAGTGATGGGAGTACCAGACCACCTTACCTGACTTCTGAGAAACCTGTATGCAGGTCAAGAAACAACAGTTAGAACTGGACATGGAACAACAAACTGGTTCAAAATTGGGAAAGGAATATGTCAGGGCTGTATATAGTCACCCTGCTTATCTAAATTCTATGCAGAGTACATCATGAAAAATACTGGGCTAGATGAAGCACAAGCTGGAATTAAGATTACCAGGAGAAATATCAATAACCTTAGATATGCAGATGACACCACCCTTATGGCAGAAAGTGAAGAAAAACTAAAGAGCCTCATGATGAAAGTGAAAGAGGAGAGTGAAAAAGCTGGCGTAAAACTCAACATTTAGAAAACCAAGATCATGGCATCGGGTCCCATCACTTCATGGCAAATAGATGGGGAAATCATGGAAACAGTGACAGACTTCATTTTCTTGGGGTCAAAAATCACTGCAGATGGTGACTGCAGCCATGAAATTAAAAGACGTTTGCTCCTTGGAAGAAAAGTTATGACCAACCTAGACAGCATATTAAAAAGCAGAGACATTACTTTGCTGACAAAGGTCTGTATAGTCAAAGCTATGGTTTTTCCACTAGTCATGGTCATGTACAGATGTGAGAGTTGGAACATAATGAAGGCTGAATGCCGAAGATTTGATGCTTTTAAGCTGTGTGTGGTGTTGGAGAAGACTCTTGAGAGTCCCTTGGACTGCAAGGAGATCCAACCAGTGAATCCTAAAGGAAATCAATCCCGAATATTCATTGGAAGGACTGATGCTGATACTTGGGCCACCTGATGTGAAGAGCTGACTCATTTGAAAAGACCCTGATGCTGGGAAAGATTGAAGACAGGAAGAGAAGGGGACGACAGAGGATGAGATGGTTGGATGACATCACCGACTCAATGGACATGAGTTTGAACAAGTTCTGGGAGATGGTGAAGGACAGGTAAGCTGGGCATGCTGCAGTCCATGGGGTCCCAAAGAGTAGACAGGACTGAGTGACTGAACAACAAAGAGGGAAGGGTAGCTGACTGCACTATTAAATAACAAAGACTTCTATAACAAACTAGATTGGCTTGCAAATGCCATGGGCTGGCTCCAGTGAGGTCAAGTTCTCTGTAATTGACACATTTCAACTCTATGATGTTAAACACTTGGTACAGGTATTGTTGTGGTGACTGATGAAGGAGATGAGGACTTGAGGTAGATGACCTTTGTATCAATTCTAATTCAGAAATTCTCTGATACTTTTGACCTATACTTCGGATTTGTTATTGTTTAGTCGCTAAGTTGTTTCCAATTCTTTCGCAACCCCATGAACTGTATAGCCTGCCGGGCTCCTCTGTCCATGGAATTTCCCAGGCAAGAATACTGTAGTGGGTTTCCATTTCCTTCCCCAGAGGATCTTTCCAACCCAGGGATCATAATTGTGTCTCCTCCATTGGCAGGCAGATTCTTTACCATTGAACCACCAGGGTAGTCCATACTTTAGATAGAGAGAGGGAACATAATTCATCTTTTCATACAAGAATCCTATATAAATATATCTTTCCAGCTATCTAAGTAAAAGATCAATACTTGATAGAAATTATGTCTCTCCATGTAGTACATGTTAGACTTTAATCTCACTGTCTGAAATATTGTTGTCTATCACGATATATACAAGATGAAGTGAATATGTTCTTTGAAATCATATCTGTATCACAATAGAGCTAATCACAAGCTTCCCAATTTTTCTGGACATGACTAGGAAAATGTTCCTCCATTCCCCACTGACATCAGCCATATTAGAGGCAGCACTTGTATTCCCAGATGTCTTCAGGAAGCCTATACATTCTTTCCTCCCTCATTCCCACCCTGAATATGGAACAGTGAACCTGAGGCTGATTTATCACTGTAAAACCAGTTATTTTTTTCTCAAAACAGATTTAACAAATTCGTTCCACCTGCTCAATTATGCACCCGATTACTTTCTTGTGTCACTGGCGTTTTAATTCATCCCTCAAAGAATATGCTCCACAAATAAACTCTGAAACATTGCTCCATATGTGTTGCTCAAAAGAGTAAAGGTTGTGCAGGGGTGACAAAAATGGGAGCAAGAGAAAGGTGACTGTGTTTGTTGTATCCTCTGGTAAGCAAATTGGCTACCCTCAACCCCTTTCCAATCAAAGGGAAATAGTGATGGGGAGTCAGGGATGGGAGAAGGTAACAAGTTTGACAATTACTTCTGTTTTCTCTGGCTGCTTAACTATCCTGATTAACAACTGTTCTTCCACACACATGCCAAAATCAATCAGATCTCCAGAGGATGGTTTAAGTGGTTTGAAGTGAAGTATAGACCAAATAACACACTGTACTAGAAAACACTTTATAAATTAAGTGCTAAACATGATTACCATTAATAATAATAATACAACCTAACTCCTCCCAGTCAAACTTTATTTTCTTCCACTTCATCCAGCTGACATAATACCTCTAGTTATAACCGTCTACTTTATCACGATTTTTTGCTTTTTTCACTGTAATTAAACTTCATGAAGACATAACCAGCAACAAATGTTTTTGAATGCTTATACCATTACATTGATACATAATTCTTCATCTGATCTTTACAAAAATCCCCTGAAATAGATACTATAAAACTCATTTTCAGGAGAAACTGAAGCTAAACAAAATTTAAGTAATTTGGCAAAGTTCATACAGCTGTTTGATTTCAAAGCACTTGACGTTCTTTAGTTTCCTCATACTCAGAGCACTCAAGAACTAGTATTAATTTACTAGTAGAGGTAAAAACTGTGACTTAAGTGCTTTCTCACACTGACAACTGACTTCTCTATTCATTGATACATTTCCACTTAAATTTTAAACCATCCACAAAATTTTTCATTCCTTGTGTGCTTCCTACTTGGCTCTTCTATCAAGTATATTTTATTCTCTCTCCTTTGTTTTGCTTATTTCTTGTTTATGCTGCTCCACATGCCTAAATAAATTCTTAATGTTCTATCAGAAGAAGTTGAGACAAAATCATGATTTAAAGAAGGTCTCTAAAATCATCACAATAAACATTTAGGTGTATTAAACATAGGAGTACGATTGCAGCCATGAAATTAAAAGACGCTTACTCCTTGGAAGGAAAGTTATGACCAACCTAGAGAGCATATTAAAAAGCAGAGACATTACTTTGCCAACCAAGGTCCGTCTAGTCAAGGCTATGGTTTTTCCAGTGGTCATGTATGGATGTGAGTGTTGGATTATAAAGAAAGCTGAGCACCGAAGAATTGATGCTTTTGAACTGTGGTGCTGGAGAAGACTCTTGAGAGTCCCTTGGACTGAAAGGAGATCCAACCAGTCCATCCTAAAGGAGATCAGTCCTGGTTGTTCATTGGAAGGACTGATGCTAAAGCTGAAGCTCCAATACTGTGGCCACCTCATGCGACGAGTTGACTCACTGGAAAAGACTCTGATGCTGGGAGGGATTGGGCGCAGGAGGAGAAGGGGACGACAGAGGATGAGACAGCTGGATGGCATCACCGACTCGATGGACATGAGTTTGAGTGAACTCCGGGAGTTGGTGATGGACAGGGAGGCCTGGCGTGCTGAGATTCAAGGGTTCGCAAAAAGTCAGACATGGCTGAGCAACTGAACTGAACTGAACTGAACTAGACCTGGAACTATGAAGGTTAATGAAGATGAAAACTCAGCTAGCCCCTGATCCCAAGAAGATTATAATTTAGTAGGATACATAAAACACATACACAATGTAACCATGATTTATACAATTTATGTTAGGTCCAAAGATCAGTTTAAAGCCCTAGGGAAGCTAGGGAGCATTGTTAGTACTCTTATCCTCATTTTATAGAAAAGGAAATCAAGGTATAGATTTAGGGAGCTGAGTATAGACTAGGGGGCTGAGCTTCTTCAAAGGCAAATATCCTCAAATACTTGCAAATGACAGTCCTATATACTACAATGAGTAAGCATTTGCATCTTAAAAACATCAATATACCAAAATAATTTTGGTATCATATAAAGTGTGGTAAAAACAAGTTCCATCCTTAGTGCTTCCCTCCTGTTCTTCAAGATTTGTCCCTTAAAAGCCTGCCCTGAATCATCCAAGGACTAGTAAAGATGTCTAAATTCCAATAAAAACAGGTCCTTTCTTCATTCTGCAATTTCTTCTTTCTTTAACAATATTGTTCCGGTCAGCTGTAGGTCGGCTACTCTGACTTCTGCAGCCTTTTCCCACAGGCTATGCTGTCCCCTCCTTTCCTCCTAGAGGGCAGAGAAAGAGTACAGCACTGAGAAGGCAACATGCTCTTGGTTTCCAGTTAGGCAATTTTCATTTAACTCAGGAGTATTATTCTTTCTGCTTGGGAAAGAAAGCCTTTCATAACCTAGGCTTCAGATAAGGATTAGCTTCACAATTCCATTCAGTCAATGGTCTATAAGCTAGTCCATCTAAACAAGATTTGAACAGGAAATGTGGAAAATCTTGGTGCTTATGAATTAACCAAATGTAGGTATATAGGTATAAAAATAAAAGGTTTAATACACAGTTACAAGTGCCATTTCATTTGTCCAGCAAATCAGTCTCTAAGCAAACAGATTACTGATGAAACCAGGATGCAGAGTTTCAGGGCTGAAGATAATTCTTGAATCAGTGGCTCAGAACTATGATTTTAGAAATGCCTCTTGTCTCAAAAATGGTTTCTTTGATCTGGCCACAAGTTCATGACATGGCTGCTGAAAAGAAAAGCCTAGAGCAATCTTAGTTGATACTGCTGCTGCTGCTAAGTCGCTTCAGTCGTGTCTGTCTGACTCTGTGCGACCCCATAGATGGCAGCTCACCAGGCTCCCCCATTCCTGGGATTCTCCAGGCAAGAACACTGGAGTGGGTTGCCATTTCCTTCTCCAATGCATGAAAGGAAAAGGGAAAGTGAAGTCACTCAGTTGTGTCCGACTCTGGGCGACCCCATGGACTGCAGCCTACCAGGCTCCTCCGTCCATGGGATTTTCCAGGCAAGAGTACTGGAGTGGGGTGCCATTGCCTTCTCTGTTAGTCGATACCAGAAGTCTAATGACTGGATTAAAGGAAGGGACAATTCCACTATACTCTGAGCCAGACTATCTCTATAAGGTCCAGTTCTTTCTGCTCCATTTTAAAGGAGGAGTAAGCAGCAGAAGTAGGTTCCAAGTGGTGTTCCAGTATGATGAAAATCCTTCAAATCATTCATACAAGGAAGGAATGAAAAAACTAGGAATGTTTAGCAATAAAGGTAAAATGAAGCAAATTTATAAAACCTACTATTGCCTAGAAAATCCCATGGATGGAGGAGCCTGGTAGGCTGCAGTCCGTGGGGTCGCTAAGGGTCGGACACGACTGAGTGACTTCACTTTCACTTTTCACTTTCACACATTGGAGAAGGAAATGGCAACCCACTCCAGTGTTCTTGCCTGGAGAATCCCAGGGAAGGGGGAGCCTGGTGGGCTTCCGTCTATGGGGTCACACAGAGTCGGACACGAAGTGACTTAGCAGTAGCAGCAGCATCTTAAATGTTAAAAGTACTGATCTGAAGAATAAGAACAGAGTTATTCTGTCAGGCTCCAGAAGACAAACTTTCTGGAAGTTCTGTGAGACTCTGTCCACCTGCTTTCATTAAGTTGAGATTCTCATCTGTAATGATTGGGACAATCTTTCAGACAATCTTCATCCTACTCTAAGATTTTGTTGTTATAAAGAATCAGATTTTGACTCAACATCTTTCCCACTAAGCCACTAAAATTGTCAAATAATGAAAGGAGCTGTCTCAAAAGCATAGTAAACTGATCATCCCTGAAGATATTCAGGCAAAACACAGAATAATCCTTTAGGAATACTCTAGAAGGTTTACTTGCATTGTCAGTCAGTTCAGTCGCTCAGTCGTGTCCAACTCTTTACGACCCCATGAACTGCAGCATGCCAGGCCTCCCTGTCCATCACCAAATACCGGAGTCCACCCAAACCCATGTCCATTGAGTCAGTGATGCCATCCAACCATCCTCATCCTCTGTTGTCCCCTTCTCCTCCTGCCCTCAATCTTTCCCAGTATCAGAGTCTTTTCAAATGAGTCAGCTCTTCACATCAGGTGGCCAAAGTATTGGAGTTTCAGCTTCAAAATCAGTCCTACCAATGAACACCCAGGACTGATCTCCTTTAGGATGGACTGGTTGGATCTCCTTGCAGTCCAAGGGACTCTCAAGAGTCTTCTCCAACACCACAGTTCAAAAGCATCAATTCTTTGGCAATCAGCTTTCTTTATAGTCCAACTCTCACATCCATACATGACTACTGGAAAAACCATAGTCTTGACTAGATGGACCTTTGTTGACAAAGTGATGTCTCTGCTTTTTAATATGCTGTCTAGGTTGGTCATAACTTTCCTTCCAAGGAGTAAGCATCTTTTAATTTCATGGCTGCAATCAGCATCTGCAGTGATTTTGGAGCCCAGAAAAATAAAGTCTGACACTGTTTCCACTGTTTCCCCATCTATTTTCCATGAAGTGATGGGACCGAATGCCATGATATTAGTTTTCTGAATGTTCAGTTTAAAGCCAACTTTTTCACTCTCCTCTTTCACATTCATCAAGAGGCTCTTTAGTTGTTCTTCACTTTCTGCCATAGGGTGATGTCGCATATCTGAGGTTATTGATATTTCTCCCAGCAATCTTGATTCCAGCTTGTGCTTCTTCCAGCCCAGCGTTCCTCATGATGTACTCTGCATATAAGTTAAATAAGCAGGGTGACAATATACAACCTTGACATACTCCTTTTCCTATTTGGAACCAGTCTGTTGTTCCATGTCCAGTTCTTACTGTTGCTTCCTGACCTGCATACAGGTTTCTCAAGAGGCAGGTCAGGTGGTCTGGTATGCCCATCTCTTTCAGAATTTTCCACAGTTTACTGTGATCTGCACAAAGGGTTTGGCATAGTCAATAAAGCAGAAATAGATGTTTCTTGCTTTTTCGATGATCCAGCAGATGTTGGCAATTTGATCTCTTGTTCCTCTGCCTTTTCTAAAACCAGCTTGAACATCTGGAAGTTCACATTTCACGTATTGCTGAAGCCTGGCTTGGAGAATTTTGAGCATGACTTTACTAGTGTATGAGATGAATGCAATTGTGTAGTAGTTCGAGCATTCTTTGGCATTGCCTTTCTTTGGGATTGGAATGAAAACTGACCTTTTTAGTCCTGTGGCCACTGCTGAGTTTTACAAATTTGGTGGCATATTGAGTGCAGCACTTTCACAGCATCATCTTTCAGGATTTGAAATAGCTCAGCTGGAATTCCATCACCTCCACTAGCTTTGTTCATAGTGATGCTTCCTAAGGCCCACTTGACTTCACATTCCATGATGTCTGGCTCTAGGTAAGTGATCACACCATCGTGGTTATCAGGATAATGAAGATCTTTTTTGTACAGTTCTTCAGTGTATTATTGCCACCTCTTCCTAATATCCTCTGCTTCTGTTAGGTCCCTACCATTTCTGTCCTTTATTGTGCCCATCTTTGCATGAAATGTTCCCTTTGTATCTCTAATAGGAGAGTCAATAAATAGTGTACTAAAAAATGCAATTCTGTAATCAGACTTCAGTTTGACACGTGGATCTGTTAATTCTTAGCTATATAAGCCTAGGCAAGTTAACGTCTCTGAATCTGTTTCCTCATTTATAAAAATGTGACAGAAATAGGATACTTCTGAGTTGTTGAAAAGATTAAGTGAAATAATGCACGTAGGCATTTATCACTGTGTCTGACACACGATGAAAACTCAGTAGATGTCTGCAATCATGATTACTGAATGGGATTAGAGAATCTTTAAAGTATCTTCCAATTATAAGAGCCTCTGTGTGTGTATGTGTGCTCAGTTGCTCAGTCATTTCTGACTCTTTGCAACCCCATGCAATTTTTGAGCCAAGAATACTAGAGTGGGTTGACCATTTCCTACTCCAGGGGATTTCCCGACCCAGGGATTGAATATGTCTCTTGTGTCTCCTGCACTGGCCTCTTTACCACTGCGACACCTGGGAAGCCCAAAGAGCCTTTGGGTCCATATATAAACATCAGTAATATTACCAAAACAGATGTAAATCTCCTGCCTGTTATAATGCAAGAGATTCATCTACTGAGATTCATTTCCTGCCATCACAACAATGTGCGAGACAACAGGGTATACTTTTCCTGGTAAGATACCATTTGGCCTGACTGAGTCGGGGGCCTAATCCATTGCAGACAAGTAGGGAACACCTGGAACACAGCAGAATTATAAGTGTGTGCTCAGTTGCTTAGTCATATCCGACTCTTTGTGACCCCATGGGCTACAGCCCGCCAGGCTCCTCTGTCCATGGGATTCTCCAGGCCACAATGCTGGAGTGGATTGCCATTTCCTGCTCCAGAGAGAAATTTGGCAGGAGGATTCTTTACCACTAAGCCATCTTGGAAGCCCAGGATTATAAGAGCTGGTGGCAATATATGTTAATACAGGCATGGGATAGACAGAAACCAAAATAAGAGACCAGTGATGGCTGAGCTGAGTTTCAATAATGGGATAGGGTAAAGAAACATGGTTTGTTATAATTAATAACTTAGATTGTATGAATATAAAAAAGTTAAACAATATTTAAGATCAAATAGTCCAAAGTCCGGAAATTTAAATATGGTCAGAGAAAGCTTTAATGAGCCTGTTGCAACACGCACATGGGTCACAAGAGAGAAGTTATTTTGATAAGATTACTTACAATGACCTGGGCATTGTGGTAAGTGCTTACACATATTTTCTTATTAAAATTTTCAACAATACTTTATCACCACCAGCATTTTATGCACATGGAATTGAAGCTCTGAGAAGTCAAATATTTTGCCTAAGATCAATTTAATAGCTGCTAGTAAAGCATATGCGGAGAAGGCAATGGCAAGCCACTCCAGTACTATTGCTTAGAAAATCCCATGGATGGAGGAGCCTGGTAGGCTGCAGTCCGTGGGGTCGCTAAGGGTCGGACACGACTGAGCGACTTCACTTTCACTTTTCACTTTCACACATTGGAGAAGGAAATGGCAACCCACTCCAGTGTTCTTGCCTGGAGAATCCCAGGGACGGGGGAGCCTGGTGGGCTTCCGTCTATGGGGTCACACAGAGTCGGACACGACTGAAGTGACTTAGAAGCAGCAGCAGCAGCAGTAAAGCATATGAGGTAAGGCTTAAAGCCTTAGCTTAAGTTGAGTATTTTGCCTAAGATCACATTGCTAGTAAAGCATATGAACTAGTTCATTCTTAAGAATGAATTTTTCATATCCATTCAGTCTTCATTGACCACATCTCATAGAGGAAAAATGTGTCCTGATTGGAGCTGGAGACCTATTGAGATAAGAGTTTGCTCCTGAGAACTCTACTAACATGGACCTTGGGGAGATGGGATGGAGTGCTTTCCTATCATCAGTGTTAGAATCATGATTGTTGTGTGATATACTTGTATCAGGCTGAGCCACAGAGATCCTATGATAACCACACCACAAACCCACTGTGCAATTTAATTTTTCCTTCATGTGAAGGCACTATCAATTCTGCCTCACTTCCCAAGAATGGAAAATATGTGGGCCAAACACTGAGTTCATATATGTGATGATAACATTCAATTCCTATTTCCAAAGGAGTCACTCTTCACTGACACAGTTTATAAGAAAAATACTCTTACTTCTCCAAATTATTAGCAAGTCTTTATGTTGCACACCTATGGAGATTAGACCAAAGGATACTCAGGAAAAAGAGAATGTAAATCATGATAACAGGATGTAGAAACTTTTAATAAAAAGTAAAATTGGATCAGAGATCTATTTCTTTACCTGAATTACTGTATGACATGATTTGAAAGGAATTTTGATAACTTTTTAACTGAACAAAATTATCATAAAGATCATAAAAGTTCATTAAAAGATCATAATTGTTGCTCAAACATGTTAGAGTTATCTTAGAGATAGCACTGTCCTTCAAGAAGAGAGAAATTACCTCTGCGGAGATCTGATAGGAAAATGAAATTACAACTGAGATGAGAAAAAGATGAAAATAATACAGAGCATGATAATTAATTATATAGGATCTCAGTTGTGCTTATAGACTAAGCTATGATTATCTGATGAACTCTGATACTAAGATAAGGCAAAAACATCACAAGAAAGAAAACTGTAGACCAATATCTCATGAATAAAGGAATAAAATCCCCAACCATAAACTAGCAAACTGAATCAAACAACATTTTGGGAAAGATTATACACCATGCCCAAGTGGGATTTTATCCCAGGAATTCAGGTTTAACATCAGAAAATCAGTTAATAAAATACACTGTATGAATAAAAGGGAAAGTAAATATTTCAAAAGACATAAAAACATGTTGACAAAATTCAACACTCTTTCATAATGAAAACATTCAACGAATTATGAATAGAATGGAATTTCTTCAACTAAATAAAGGTCACTGAGGAAAGACCCAGAGTTAATATTGTACTAAATGATGAGACTGGACAAGCCAAGGTTGTCTGCTCTCAATACTTCCTCTCAATATTGTACTAGACGCTCTAGCTATGAAATTAGGCAATATTAAGAAATAGAAAACATCCATATTGAAAATGAAGAAGCAAAACTATCTCTACCTGCAGATGACATAAGGAAAATCCTAAGGAATCCACCAAAAAGAAATTAGAGCTAATATGTGAGTTCAGCAAGTTTTTAGGATACAAGGTCAATACAAAAAATTAGTTATATGTCTATACTTATAATAAACAATTGGAAATGAAACTTTTAAATAATTATTTTAAATAATTAGCATCAAAACCAAAATAAAAACGAATACACAATCCAGTTTAAAACTGGGCAAAGGAACTGAAAAAGACATTTTCTAGAGGAAGATATACAAATGGCCAACAGATACAGGAAAAGGTATACAACATCATTAATCATCAGGAAAATGCAAATAAAAACCACAATGAGATATTCCCTCACTCTTGTTACAAAGGCTATTATTGTTACCAAGGCTACTGCCCCAGAATCATATCCCTGCCTCTCCTCAAATAGAAATCAATTACTCTTAGCTAAGTTTCAGGAGGAAGCTGCAAAGAGAAAACAAGAAAGAACTGGTTAGAACCAACTATGCCCAAGATGGTGGAAGATATGACTTCCAGTAGACTTTGAGCCTCAGTATAGGCTCATTGTAATACTTTATCAAGCTAAATGACACACACCAACTGTGCCATGACAGCAGACTTATTGCCAGGACAACAATGGGAAATGCCCCTTCAAGGACTGAAAGTGAAAGTTTTATCAGTTCCGGATCCAAATCAAACCCTTGTTCTCAGATAAGTCATGAATATATTTTCCTCCCACTCTCTCCAAGCACCTCCCTTTTACCTTGACCCTCCTATATATTTGATATCTTCACCCAAACTGGGTTGAGAAGTTGATCTGTGAATTAGGTTCCTGATACTCTATTGTCTTAAGTGAATTAAATCAGAAAAAGATAAATACCACATGATCTCACTTATATGCTGAATCTGAAAAAATTCTGAACACACAGAAAGAGTAGATTGGTGGTTGCAAAGGGAGTGGGGAGGGAGAAGCAGGTGGTGGAGATTAGTGGAGATTGTCAGAGTCAAAGGGTACAAACTTCCAGTTATAAGATGCATGAGTTCTGGGTATCTATTGAATAACAAAGTGACTCTAGACAACAATACTATATATTGTACATTTGAAACTTGCCAAGAGAATATATCTTAAAAATTCTTGAAACACATACCAAAAAAAAAAAAAAAAACGGAAACTGTGAGGTAATAGATGTGTTAACTAACCTTACTGTTGTAATTATTTTGTAATATATACATATATCAAATCATAAGTTATATACCTTAAGCTCACACAATGTTATCTGTCAATTATATTGCAATAAAGCTAGGAAAAATATACTCCCTGTGAAAATCTCAGCCAGAATCTTTGCTAACTGACAGGCTAATCTTAACACTCTTATGGAAATTCAAAGGGCATATAACAGCCAAAATAATATTGAAAAAGAACAAAGTTAGAGGATTCACACCTTCTGATTTCAAAACTTACTACAAAGCTACAAGGTAAGCAAGACAGTGTGGTACTGGCATAAGGATAGACATATTTATTTATCAGTGGGACTGGTCTAAGGATAGACATATAGATCAACAGAGGAGAATTGAGAGTCCAGAAATAAATCCTTACATTTGCAATCAATTGATTTTTCACAAGGGTACTAAGACAATTCCAGTCAATGGGGGAAAATAATAGTCTATAAACAAGTGGTGCTGGGTATGCCTATGTGCAAAAGAAAAAAGTTGGATCCCTTCTTCATAACATATACTAATATTGACTCAAAATGGATCACAATCTTCAGTGTAAGAGCTAAAACTATAAAATCCTTAGAAGAAAATACTGGAGTAAATACTTGTGAACTTGGGTTAGGCAATAGGACAAACAACAAATGAAAAAATAGATAAAGTGGACATTATCAAAATTAAAACTTTTTATGCTACAAAGGACACCATTAAGAAAGTGAAAAAAACTGACCCGCAGAATTGGAGGAAATATTTGCAAGTCATACATATACTTGATAAGAAACTTATCTCCAGATTACATAAAGAACTCCTACAACTCAATAGGCAAAGGATGTGTGCAAACATTTCTCCAAAGGACATATATAATTAGCCAGTAAATGCATAAAAGAGATGCTCAATATCACAAACGTTTAGGGAAATGTAAATCAAAATCATAATTGAAATATCACTTCAGACTTATAAGGATGAATAAAATAAAAGATACAATAACAAGTGCCAGGGAGGATGTGGAAAAATTGGAGCTATCATATGTTAATTCTGGGAACATAATATGGTATAATCACCTTAAAAGAGGTGGTGCTTAGTCAATCAGTCGTGCCCTACTCTTTGTCACCCCATGGTCTGTAGCCCACCAGGCTCCTCTGTCCAACAGGTTGGTGACCATTCAAAACGTTAAACATAGAGTTACCATATGACCTAGAAATTCCACTCCTAGGTATATACTCAAGAGAACTTAAAACAAATGTACACACAAAAGCATGTAAATAAATGTTCACAGCAGCATTATTCATAATAGCCAAAAAGTGGAAGCAACCCAAATATCCATCTACTAATGAATGGATAAACAAAATGTAAAAACCATGCAACAGAATATTCTTTATCCATAAAAAGAATGAAATACTGACTCATGCTACAACATGAATGACCTTGAAAATAGGCTAAGTTAAAAAGACAATACTTAAAAAAAACACATTATGTGAGTCCATTTATATGAAATGTCCAGAATAATCCAATCTATAGAGACAGTGAGTAGAATAATAATTCCAGGGATTGTAGGATAGAAAGATTAGGGGGAAATGGGGAAATGACAGGTTGTGGATACAAGGCTATTTTGTGACTCAAAAGTTAATTTTGATAATAGCTGTACTACTCTGTGAATATACTAAAAATCATTGAATTAGATACTTTAAGTGAGTTAAGCGTATGGTATGGGAATTTTATCTTAATAAAGCTGTTGTTTGACATAAAAACTGTGGTGAGTAAAACTGCTGCCATTTTGGCATGGATTATATAACATGTATGTATATGTGTGTGTGTATATATATATACACACATATACACACACAGATTATAAAGCCGCCCATACAGCTCAATATCAGAAAAATAAACAGCTCAATCAAAAAATGGGCAGAAGACCTAAACAGATATTTCTCCAAAGAAGACATACTACTGTCCAATAAACACATGAAAAGATTTTCAACACTAATTATTAGAGAAATGCAAATCAAAACTACAATGAGGTATCACCAATGGTCATCATCAAAAAATCTACATACTGTAAATGCTGGAAAGGATGTGGAGAAAAGGGGAACCTCTTATACTGCTGGTAGGAATGTAAACTGGTAAAGCCATTATAAAGAATAGTATGGAGATTCCTTAAAAAATTAGGAATAAATATACCATATGACCCACCAATCCCACAACTGGACATATACCCTGAGAAAACTACTATTCTAAAAGGCATATGTACTCCAATATTTATTGCAGTACTATTTACAAGAGCCAGGATATGGAAGTAACCTAGATGTCCATCAACAGATGAATGGATAAAGAAGATGTGGTACCTACATACAATGGACTATTACTCAGCCATAAAAAGAATGAATTTGAGTCAGTTCTAGTGAGGTAGATGAACCCAGAGTCTGTTATAGAGTGAAGAAAGAAAGTCAGAAAGAGAAAATCAAATACCATATATTAAAAACAAATATCATAAATTAACTCATAAAATAGTGAGCAAATTTGGAAAACTCAGCAATGGCCACAGGATTGGAAAAGGTCAGTTTTCATTCCAATCCCAAAGAAAGGAAATTCCAAAGAATGTTCAAACTACCGCACAATTGCACTCATCCCACATGCTAGCAAAGTAATGCTCAAAATTCTTCAACAGTACGTGAAGCGTGAACTTTCAGACATTCAAGATGGATTTAGAAAAAGCAAAGAAACCAGAGATCAAATTGCCAATATCCATCGGATCATCAAAAAAGCAAGAGTTCCAGAAAAACTTCTGCTTTATTGACTATGTCAAAGCCTTTGACTGTGTGGATCACAACAAACTGGAAAATTCTTCAAGAGATGGGAATACCAGACCACCCTACTGCCTCCTGAGAAATCTGTATGCAGGTCAAGAAGCAACAGTTAAAACTAGACATGGAACAACAGACTGGTTCCAAATTTGGAAATGAGTATGTCAAGGCTGTATGTTGTCACCCTGCTTATTTAACTTATATGCAGAGTACATCATGCAGAATGCAGGGCTGGATGAAGCGCAACCTGGAATCAAGATTGCCAGGAGAAATATGAATAACCTCAGATATGCAGATGATACCACCCTTATGGCAGAAAATGAAGAAGAACTAAAGAGCCTCTTGGTGAAAGTGAAAGAGGAGAGTGAAAAGGTTGGCTTGAAGCTCATTCAGAAAACTAAGACCATGGCATCTGGTCCCATCACTTCATGGCAAATAGATGAGAAAACAGTGGAAACAGTGACAGACTTCATTTTCTTGGGGTCAAAAATCACTGCAGATGGTGACTGCAGCCATGAAATTAAAAGACGCTTGCTCCTTGGAAGAAAAGCTATGACCAATCTAGACAGCATATTAAAAAGCAGAGACATTACGTTACCAATAAAAGTCCATCTAGTCAAAGCTATGGTTTTTCCAGCAGTCATGTATGGATGTGAGATTTGGAACATAAAGAAAGCTGAGTGTTGAAGAACTGATGCTTTTGAACTGTGGTGTTGGAGAAGACTCTTAAGAGTCCATTGGACTGAAAGGAGATCCAACCAGTCCATCCTAAAGGAGATCAGTCCTGAATATTCATTGGAAGGACTGATGCTGAAGCTGAAACTCCAATACTTCGGCCATCTGATGCAAAGAATTAACTCATTAGAAAAGACCCTGATGCTGGAAAAGATTGAAGGTGGGAGGAGAAGGGGACAACAGAGGATGAGATGGTTGGACGGCATCACCGACTCAATGGACATGAGTTTGAGTAAGTTCTGGGAGTTGGTGATAGACAGGGAAGCCTGGCATACTGCAGTCCATGGGGTCACAAAGAGTCGGACACAACTGAGCAACTGAACTGAACTCATATAAATGAAATCTAGAAAAATGGTACTGATGAGCCTATTTGCAGGGAAGGAATAGAGATCAGACTTGTTGACCCAGTGGTATAGGAGAGAGTGGGACTAATGAAGAAAGTGAAAGTCCATGGAATTCTCCTGGCCAGAATGCTTGAGTGGGTATCCATTCCTTCTCCAGGGGATCTTCCCAACCCAGGGACCAAACCCAGGTCTCCTGCATTGCAGACAGATTATTTACCAGCTGAGCCACCAGGGAAGTAGCATCGAGAAATATACACTATCATGTGCCAAATAGATAGGTGGTAAGAAGCTGCTATATAACACAGGCAGCCCAGCCTGGCGCTCTGTGATGACCTAAAGTGATTGCATGAGGGGAGGGGTAGGAGGCTCGAGAGGAAGGAGATATATCTACAGTTATATCCAATTCACATTATTGTATGGCAGAAACCAACATTACATTGTAAAGCAATTGTCCTCCAATTAAAAAATAAATTTTAAAAAAGAATGTTTTTTGATGATATTGTGATGAAGCTAGAAATTATAGTTATTGTTTATTTAAAATGCTATTTATGTTAATTGCATTGGGTTTATTTTTGTGATTTTTAAATAAATTAATAAACTGTTCAAAGCTATTCATGGAGAGTATAAGAAATGTGTAATGCCACATAACATATTACATTTATATAACACGCCACATTCTTTTGAACTGACTAGTTTGGTTATGTAGCTTGTAGAGGTTAATACCTCTTCATCTGTGTTGGCAACAATTAAAAATCCTCTTCTGCCTTTCTCAAGAGGGTACAATATACCCAAAAGTATTTGTGTAAGGACGCTAGAGTCCTATTTATTTTATTCTTAAAAATGAGGAAAGTTCTTTCTAAAATATGTTGCTATCTATTTCACACATTCCAGTGCATATTTCTCGATGCTACTTTCTCCATTTGTCCCACTGTCTCCTTCCCCCACTGTGTCCATAAGTCCATTCTCTTATGGTCTTAATTTTTGAACTCGTTTACACTGTATCTTGAATTGTACAGTATGTTGCAATATAGTCTAAAATGATAGTTCTAGATGTCACTGTTAATAAAATTTTGAAATGATTCTTCCAAATTATCTAGGTCTCAAATCTATTCATTCAAATATATATTGTACTTGTTTCTATAGCATTAACAACTCAGATATTATCAGCTAATAAAATACAACATTTGAATGAATGTTCCCATGAAATCATTTGCTATGATCTTGCTACAACACAAAAGATACTTGTTAACTGGCTCCAAGGGAGAATGAAAAATTGGTTGAATAATTTATTTCAAATAAAAGAGCTGTTTAGGACTGCAATACTTTTAAAATTAAATCTTAGTTTTATCCATTATTCAGAAACATATCAGTTGTAAATGATTCCATTTCAGGAAATTTTCTTGGTTCTCTCTCTCCGTAGTTACTCACTGAAAAGAATTTTAAGAAGATGCAAGTTTCAGGAAAAAAAGTTAATCAAGTAATGAATACTACCAAACTCTTGTTTCTTTGTTCTAGCACCCATTTGTAAATGAAATAAGACAAAACCAAGCGGTTTAAAATTGAAAATCTTCTAAAATATATACTTCTTTCCAGCTTTACCGTCCAAGCTAAAAAGTTCTTACCCAGTCTCATTCCAGTTCACATTCTCTGAGCATTCTGATGGGTAGCGATGTACAGCCATACAACATCTAATAAACTCACAGGCCATAGTCACTGAATAAATGAGCGAAGCTAAACAAATGGCATTCCTTATCAAATAAACACTAACATGATTGAGCATGCAGCATTTCAATCAGTCAACACCTGTTCTATAATCATATTTCCTATGTTATAATTGTAGTGTGAATGAATAATTCGTTTTTATGGATTTACTGTCCTTGCTGCTTTACCATTGTATTTCAATTCTAGTTAGAGGGAGTTGAACAGGAAAGAATGCATTAATACAGAAAAACCTCTCAGGAATGAGCTATCCAAGTTATCCTGCTAGTTAAGAGTTTAAACATACTTCAGAAACAAAGTGTTTCATCTGTTGGATAGAAATCTAAACACATACTCACTACTTATCTTTATAAGCATAATAAAGTAGATGGTCACAATTTAATTTTTTTTTATAAATTTGGGTCATTTTTGTGAACAACATTTACTGTACTGGATTATAACACACTGATGCCCTCAAGGTTTATTTCAGTAATAAAGGGCTACTAGTCGCACACTGCTGTCAGTCTTTGGCCAGTTTTTTGGTTTTTCTGTCTCCATCCTTAAAATCAGCTGTCTTTCCCTCCTACTATTTACTATGAGCCTTTCTAACATTTCTAAACTGCCTCTTCATAGCTGTTGACTGGAAAATCTGACAATCATGATTTAAGCACAATAATGCGTAAATAAATTATGAGTATGGATTTGAAGAACTGAAGAACTTACCCTATAAAGTTCACGAGCTTAAGTATATGGATTTTGTGACACATACTTCATCTATACAAAGCCTTTTTTCTCCATCCTAGTTCTTCAGTTCAGCTCAATCGTGTCTGACTCTTTGCAACCCCATGAATCACAGCACGCCAGGCCTCCCTGTCCATCACCAACTCCCGGAGTTCACCCAAATTCATGTCCATCGAGTCGGTGATGCCATCAAGCCATCTCATCCTCTGTCGTCCCCTTCTCCTCCTGCCCCCAATCCCTCCCAGCATCAGAGTCTTTTCCAGTGAGTCAACTCTTCACATGAGGTGGCCAAAGTACTGGAGCTTCAGCTTTAGCATCAGTCCTTCCAATGAACACCCAGGACTGATCTCCTTTAGGATGGACTGGTTGGATCTCCTTGCAGTCAGAGGGACTCTCAAGAGTCTTCTCCAACACCACAGTTCAAAAGCATCAATTCTTCGGCGATCAGCCTTCTTCACAGTCCAACTCTCACATCCATACATGACCATGGGAAAAACCATAGCCTGACTAGAAGGACCTTTGTTGGCAAAGTAATGTCTCTGCTTTTTAATATGCTATCTAGGTTGGTCATAACTTTCCTTCCAAGGAGTAAGCATCTTATAATTTCATGGCTGCAATCAGCATGCACAGTGATTTTGGAGCCCCCAAAAATAAAGTCTGCCACTGTTTCCACTCTTTCCCCATCTATTTCCCATGAAGTGATGGGACCAGATGCCATGATTTTAGTCTAGTTCTTAGGTGAGGTTATTAGCCCACTGAATTCCTGCTGTGTGATACCATATTTAATAAAACCTCTCCTTTACCATCAGAACAATTTATGACCTGGTACAAAGTCCTTAGGCAATTCAAACAAAGCTTAATTAAGATAAATTCACCTCTTCAACCACAGGTTTGAAAAAAAAAGTAGTCTTTTAAGCTGGAACACTCAGAATAACCTAAGAAACAAATTGCATAAAGAGTAAATACTTTGGAAGCATGACTTAGAAACCTGAAAATTCATATAAAACTAAGTAAATAAATAGGAGAAAAAATTCACTTTTAATCAGTAAATGTTTATTGAGTATCTACTATGTTCAAGCCATTATATTAGACAATAAGGAGGATATAATGAGTAATACACAGTCCGTGCTTTCAAAATGTAATATCTAGTGAGGAAGACTGAATACAAATGACTAAGATGAAAGGCAAGGTAATGGCACCCCACTACAGTACTCTTGCCTGGAAAATCCCATGGGCGGAGGAGCCTGGTAGGCTGCAGTCCATGGGGTCGTGAACAGTCAGACATGACTAAGCGACTTCACTTTCACTTTTCACTTTCATGCATTGGAGATGGAAATGGCAACCCACTCCAGTGTTCTTGCCTGGAGAATCCCAGGGACGGCGGAGCCTGATGGCTGCTGTCTATGGGGCCACACAGAGTCGGACACGACTGAAGTGATTTAGCAGCAGCAGCAAGATGAAAGGCAAAGAAAGGTAAGAGATCTGGGAAAAGCATAAACAAGATATCATGGGAGTTCAAAGAAATGAGAGATTAAGTTTAGTATGCAGAAAAGAATCAGAAAATCACAAAGCATTCCACGGAATAAATGGCATTCTTGATGAGCCTTGCATGCTAGGCAGGTTCTTAAGAGAGTAGAAGATGCAGCAATAGTAGGCATCTCAGGCTAAGCAAACTGCAATTATTTATTCCACAAATATTTATTGAGTTTATCATATGTCAGATACTGTTGTAGTTACTGGAGATAGAGCAGTAAACAAAACAGACAAAACTCCCTGCCCTCAAGGAACTGATATCATTTAGGAATGGGGATAAACAAAAATAATAACAACAATAACAGCTAACAATTAGCTCACTTAACATGTCAGGTACTAAATGCCTAATACACAAATTACTTTTGGCTTCAAAACATCTCCATGAAGTGAATTTCTGTTGTCTCTATTTTACAGATAGAAAACTGAAGGCAGATAAATAAACTACCCAAAAGCACAGGAGAAATGGAACCATGATTCAAATCTGGGGTGTCCAAGTTACAGACTCTGTTCTTAATCATTATGCTATACCAAAGAAGCATGATCTATAACGTTAGATGCTGATGTAATAAACACAACATTCAAGGAGCACTAGGCTAATTTATATGAAACACAGAAGGGAACAGTGAAGGACAGAGCTAAAGAAACAGGTTGGGCTCATACTATGTAGGGCCTCCAGTGCAAGACAGGAGTTAGCCTGCTGAATTACATGAAATTAGAAGCCACTGAAGACAGTCATATAATTAGTGCCTCACTTTATAAAGGATGAACTGGAGTGAGGAGAGAGGCCAGGAGAAAAGTCAACATTTATTAAGAATACTTCCTGACCCAGGTGAAAATTAATTAAGGAATAGAATATAATATGGTATAATACAATATAATACAAAAAATATAATACAGAATTTCTAAGAAACAAGAGATAAAACATATAAATAGTAATTTTAAAACTCATTCTTCCCAGTTTAGGGCAAAACTTTGAAGTCATCCTTGACTCCTCTGTTTCCTTTCACATTCCACATCCAATCAATAGCAAATCCAGAATCCAATAATCTTTCACCACTTTCACTACCACTACCCTAGTCCAGGCCATCATCAAATCTCACCTGACTTACTGCAGTAGTTTCCTTCCCTACTCCCTGCTTCTATCCTTGTCCCACTACAGTCTAGCCTCAATCGAGCTGCCAGAGTTGAGTTATCCTAATTTTTATTTTTACTTCATATAAATTTATTTATTTTAACTGGAGGATAATTACTTTACAATATTGTATTGGTTTTGCCATACATTGACATGAATCCACCCCGGGTGTACATGTGTTCCCCATCCTGAACCCCCCTCCCACCTCCCTCCCCATATCATCCCTCTGGGTCATCCCAGTGCACCAGCCCCGAGCATCCTGTATCATGCATCGAACCTGGACTGGCGAGTCATTTCACATATGATAATATACATGTTTCAATGCCATTCTCCCAAATCATCCCACCCTCGCCCTCTCCCACAGAGTCCAAAAGACTGTTCTATACATCTGTGTCTCTCTTGCTGTCTCACATACAGGGTCATCATTACCATCTTTCTAAATTCCATATATTTGCGTTAGTATACTGTATTGGTGTTTTTCTGACTTACTTCACTCTGTATACTAGGCTCCAGTTTTATCCACCTCATTAGAACTGATTCAAATGTATTCTTTTTAATGGCTGAGTAATACATTGTGTATAAGTACCACTGTTTTCTTATCCATTTGTCTGCTGATGGACATCTAGGTTGCTTCCATGTCCTGGCTATTATAAACAGTACTGCGATGAACATTGGGGTACACGGGTCTCTTACAATTCTGGTTTCCTTGGTGTGTGTGCCCAGCAGTGGGATTGCTGCGTCATATGGCAGTTCTATTTCCAGTTTTTTAAGGAATCTCCACACTGTTCTCCATAGTGGCTGTACTAGTTTGTATTCCCACCAACAGTGTAAGAAGGTCCCCTTTTCTCCACACCCTCTCCAGCATTTATTGCTTGTAGACTTTTGGATAGCAGCCATTCTGACTGGCGTGAAATGGTACCTCATTGTGGTTTTGGTTTTCATTTCTCTGATAATGAGTGATGTTGAGCATCTTTTCAAAAAAGGCAAGTCAGCTTGTTTCTTTGCTCAAAACCCTCTAGTGGTTTTCCATTTCACTCCCAGTAAAAAGCCAAAGTTTTTACAATGGCCTACATAACCCTACATGATTTGGACCTCTCCCCCCATGTCTCTGATCTCACTTCCAACTATTCTTCGTTTTATTCACTCTGCTTCAGTCAGAATGCCACTCTGCTATTTCTGGAGTGTTTATGTTCTCTCCCATCTTACTATAAAAACCTGGGAGTCTTTCTGTCTGTAATGCTCCACTTCTTGTCTCCTCTCTCTCTGCCTGGCTATCTCCTGAAAGTGAAAGTCACTCAGTTGTGTCTGACTCTTTGCAACCCCATGGACTATACAGTCCACGGAATTCTCCAGGCCAGAATTATGGAGTGGGTAGCCATTCCCTTCTCCAGGGGATCTTCCCAACCCAGGATTGAACCCAGGTCTCCTGCGTTTTCTCCTGTATTGTAGGCAGATTCTTTACCAGCTGAGCCAGAAGGGAAGCCCAAGAATCCTGGAGTGGGTAGCCTATCCCTTCTCCAGGGGATCTTCCCGACCCAGGAACCGAACTAAGGTCTCTTGCATTGCAGGCGGATTCTTTACCAATTGAGCTATCAAAGAAGCCCCTGAACTCCTTCAAATCTCTGTTCAAATGTCACCTTCTAAGTAAGCTTTCCTGGAGTATACCATTTAAAATTGTAAGCACATACACCTCTTGTCACCATATTCTCTATCTAACTTTCCTAATTTTTCTCCATATAACTTCTGTCATCTGAAATTCTATACATTTTACTTATCGGCTTGTATGTCTTCTTCCACTAGAATATCAGCTCCAAGAGGGCCAGGATTTTTGTCTGTTGTGTTCACTGCTAAATCCTCAGTGCCTTAAATAGGGCCTGGCACATGGTAGTTCTCAATAAACATTTATTGAATGAATGAGTAAGTTCAGGAAAAACAAAGGGAAAGAAACAAGGGACAGTGAAGAATTAGAATTTATATAACAGGGCAACTGACAGAATGGATAAAGCAAGGAAGGAAAAAGAACTGTAGTGCTTTCATGGTGTCCAGACTCAAGAAATGGAAGCAGTATTAGCAGAAATAGAATGGTTGGGAAAAACTGATTGGAAAAATAAAATTAATTCATTTTTAGACATGATGAGTATATGGTCTTGATATGATGAGCTATCAAGAAATGCAAGCCTGGAGCTTAAGAAAGAGGTTGGGGTAAAGACATAGGTTTGGGAATTATTAATATAGAGATAATAGTGTTAAAAGCAAATAGGACAGAATCTTGGGAGAAGTTACACTGGGGGGTGGTTTCCAAGGAAGAAAATCAGCCAGGGAGGTAGAAAGAGAACCAAAATAATGTCATGTCATCAAGCCAAGAGAGGAAAGAGTTGTAAAAGGTGATGAAAAATTAGTGTTAAATATTGAAAGAGAAGTCAAGAACTTTCTTAGAATAAGTAGATTGATTTGGCAATTAGGAAGCCATTGGTGACCTTTGTACATTACTTTGAATAAGCTGAACAGAATAAAAATGCTCATATCCTTTTAATTAGTAATCCCATTCCTTGGAATTTATCTTAAAAATATTTCAACAGAAGAATAATAGTAAACAAATACATGAATGCAGGAAGATGTACATTTCACTGTTGTCAGTAATCATAAAAATTTGTAAAGTATTTGAAATGTCCAAAGTAGTTTACTAATGTATGATATAGTAAAACAATACTTGTTAAATACATGTTTAATAGAAAAAAGTAGAATAGGGTTAAACAGAAAAACATGTATTTGAAATGCACACCATCCATTCATTTGATCTTGAATTATGGAGTCCCTCCTAATGTGATATGCACATACTACATATACACTGGCAGACAAAATAGACAGGACTTCTATCTTCATGAGACTTACAGTCTATGATTAATACTGTGAAAAAAGCTATACACAAACAGAAAACAGTATACCCGCAAAAGACAAAAACTGTATGTTATAATGATAAGATTATGGCTTTTCTCCTCAATATATTTCAAGAAAAATAGCTCTTTTCAATAAATAAAGAAAAAGTAAATGTTTATAGCAATGAAAGGGAGAAGACAGGTTGCTTGACTGGGAAGCAAGGTTTGAAGAAACGTTTTAAGTTGGAACCTGAGTATATACCAAGACAAAGGAGATAGCACAGAGACAGAAATTGAAAATTCACACATCTTTCTTACTGCCACAGCTAAGTTAACATGTCCATTCTGAAAGCTCTTCAAATTCCTTGGAGAATGGACTTTGAATAACAGCATAGCTGTCCTAGAGCTGACATTTAAACATGTCTCTTGCGAACACTAATAACCCACCCTCCAACTAAAAAAAACCTTGATTCAGACAATAAATTTCATAGTAAAACTACTGAACATGGAGGAAACAATTATTGAACATTGTTAGCTCTCATGAATTGCCTCAGACTTTAGAATGCATTCAACTCACTGTAATAGCTTTGCTTCCAAATGATTTTTTTTAATAGAGTAAAAATTGGCGGGAGTGGGGTATATTTTATTACCACTTAAAAGGAAGATAATTTAATGAATGTGTGGGATAGCCTATCTAATACGCTGACTTCTCAATTCCTTAACCTCCACATCTTCAATGACTCTCCTCCATTCCATGTGAGCCACCTACTCCCTACACCTTGCTATCATTACCCATTAACACTCCTCCAAAATAACTAATTAAAATATGACATTATCTGAAATCTTCCAGGTTTCTGGCTCAACTATTTTCACTATCACCATTCTTTCATATCATCAAAATCTTCAGTTCACTGATTTCCTCTTCTTCCCTTATCCAGCTTAGGTTCTGAAACTGAGCAGGACTCCGTGGGGCCCTCCTGGGAACAAAGGCTTTACCGGGTCCCCGATTTGTTATTTGCAGTTTAAAGGTCTTAGCCTCCTACAACTTCCCTAAGTATGAAAGGGTAGATTTAAATGCTTGCTCCTTGGAAGAAAAGCTATGACACACCTAGACAGTGTATTAAAAAGCAGAGACATCAGTTTTCCAACAAAGGTCTGTATAGTCAATGTTATGGTTTTTCCAGTAGTCATGTATGGATGTGAGAGATGAACCATAATGAAGGCTGAGCGCCAAAGAACTGATACTTTCAAACTGTGGTGCTGGAGAAGCCTCTTAAAAGTTCCTTGTACCACAAGGAGATCAAACCAGTCCATCCTAAAGGAAATCAACCCTGAATATTCATTGGAAGGACTGATGCTGAAGCTGAAGCTCCAATACTTTGGCCACCTGATATGGAGAGCTGACTCACTGGAAAAGACCTTGTTACTACTGGGAAAGACTGAAGGCAGAAGAAGGGGACAACAGAGGATGAGATGATTGGATGGCATCACTGATTCAGTGGACATAAGTTTGAGATAGTGAAGGACAGACAGGGAAGTCTAGTGTGCTGCAGACTGTGGGGTCACAAAGAATTGGACACTACAAGTTAGTGACTGAACAACAACAACAAGAAGTCTAACTGCTGTGGTAATAAAATTTAGACTTACATGTCAGGACTTGTTCAGAGAAAGATTTTCTTGAAAGTGCACAAGCACAGGACTTCCCATGCAGTTCAGCGGTTAAGAATTCACTTTCTCTGCAGGGGGCATGGGTTTGATCCCTGATCAGGGAACTAAGATCCTGTATGCCACATGATGTGGACAAAAAAAAAGTGCATAAGTAGTAGCCAGGAAATACCATCTTATGCCTGTCTTCCCAGCTGGGGGAGGTATGATAATTCACTATTCTAAAAATATTTACTATTGGCCCTTGAACAACATGGGTTTGAACTGAGTCGTGAGTTGGTCCACATACATTGGGATTTTTTCAAAAGTAAATACTACAGTACTGTACTACAGTACTACACCATCCTTGGCCAACTATACTCAGATTTTTGACTGAGCAAAGGGTCAGCCCTCCTAATCCCTATGTTGTTCAAGAGTTGACTGTACTGTAGTACAGTCTGTGTGTACTGATTTACAGGTGAAAATAAAGGCTGTGTAAGACCTAGTCTTTGCCTTCATGGAATTCTCAATCTACAAGGGAAGAATGACCTTATATAAATATCTCTATTAGGTGACATGTACAGCTCTTTCTAAAAAGACTAGTGATTAATGACCTAGCAATTTTTATTGCTTCCCAATCAACTGTGAAAAACTCTTGATGGCTGTCAAAAAACTGTCAAGTCCTAAGATAGGATTTAACAGCGTGCATTTCTTCCAAGTCCTGAAAGACACAGGAGTGGGTAACTAGAGAATTGTGGAGTTAGTCCTGCCTTTTTAAAATGTTTTTCAAATTTCAAGACACTCTTTACTTTTCAAAATGGTTTTCAATGGAAGATACCTTGGAAACATTTATTAAACCTATCTCTGTACAAATTTTATGGTTAGTCGAATTATTTTAAATGTATCAGCCTACTGAAAAAAAAAAAAGGAGGAAAAGGAAAAATAGGTACTGACATATCCATGCCTAGGGTTCTAAACTTGGCCACTAGAATCACCTAGGGACTTTTCAAATATATGTATATTGTCCCCCATCCCTACCCCAGCCCTACTTAAAAAGTCTCTGGGGTTTGGGACTAGAAATTTGCATCTTCATAACTTCTCAGGAGATTCTTAGGCATTGCCAGGTTTGAGAACCAAGGTTAGATCATTTAGATCCTTCACTACCCCCAACTCCACAAGAATTTCTATATTACAGAAGAGCAAAATAACATTGATTTACTGATGAAAATAGATTTCTTGAGGCAAACGGTGATTTTTTAGTAAAATTTACTACACAGTATTTTAAATGACTTATGCACGGTTTATAATGCATTGATGTCCCCTGCATATACAATATTTATTTCCATTTTCTAAGACTTGGTGCATAATTTTAACCACTTTAAATAATTAGAGATTTATAGTTCCTATCTCTTTGCTTTTATGCCACATTGTTGATTATATCTATGATTTATATGAGGAGGAGACTTTGGTCAGGCACATTATCTCTAATTATAATATTGTTCCTGTACTCTTGCCTAGAAAATTCCATGGACGGAGGAGCCTGGTAGGCTGCAGTCCGTGGGGTTGCTACAAGTCAGACATGACTGAGCGACTTCACTTTCACTTTTCACTTTCACGCATTGGAGAAGGAAATGGCAACCCACTCCAGTGTTCTTGCCTGGAGAATCCCAGGGATGGGGGAGCCTGGTGGGCTGCCATCTATGGGGTCGCACAGAGTTGGCCACGACTGAAGTGACTTAGCAGCAGCAGCAGCAGCAGGATAACATGATCCATTTTATGATGCAGCTTCTAGGAACATCATGGAGGTGAAAAAAAATCAGGGCCTGCCTGTACAAGTGTAGCTCATTTTTCACAAAAGATATGTTTTTGGAAAGTGGTATAAACTGAATTTCTATCAGTCAGATCATTTAGAATCTTCCAAAGATCTGCTTAACATAAAGAACTCTGGTAAAGAAAGGAATAATTTTAGAAAATTAAAGTTCATTATTTTATTTGCTCTCAAAATGTCAATTTAATACATGGAGAGATATTAAAAGAGGGCATACCACTGTTTGTCCAGGCTACAGCACAATGGTAGTTTTCTTGAATATCAAACTGTAGATCATATACTTTGGACCCCAAAAAGTAACCAGAATCTCCAGACCAAGGAGGTTATCTTTTTGTAGTGTTGTGCCTTAATCTAGTTCTTGCCTGGAGAATCCCAGGGACGGGAGAGCCTGGTGGGCTGCCGTCTATGGGGTCACACAGAGTCGGACATGACTGAACTGACTTAGCAGCAGCAGCAGCAGCCTTAACCTAGAAAAGAATGTGGATGGCAACTCTGTTTCTTTGTACTGTAAGATTTAAGCAAATCAAAGCACAAATGCTCACACATGTTCCCGTGAGTGAGTGAAAATGGCAGGTGTGAGGATCCTCCTTTTTCAGAACCAGAGATACAATCACAGGTTGATCTGTGCAGTGTAAATGGTGAAAATTTCTGAACTGCAGACAGATAAATACTAGAACCAATTGAATAACAAAAATTATTTACTCTAAAGAATGCTGTTCAAACTAGCCATTTCCTAGGACAGATGAGGGAGAGATTGTCAGAAAAGGCCTGCCAAAGTACTTTGTAAACTCTTAAATACTATGCAAATATAGGAAGGAAAGTTCTCAGTAGAGAGTGAGGATGGGGGTTTAGGGAGAGAGAATGTATGAAAAAATACCTAGAAAAAGGAGGGAGGAAATGGACTAGGAGGGTAACATTAAAGCGTCTAACTTTAGCTCTGTGGTCATGAATTCAAAGTGAGACCAAGTCATGTGTTTTTCGCTAGCTTCTTTCACTGCATGGGTACAAGCACATAGTAGGCAGAAGGTTACTAGATTTTACAGAAAGATTGTGATTTTACCAAGTGAATAAAAAGAAGTGAGAGGAGGAAAGGGGGTTAAGGGTATATGCATGACAGGGCCCTGAATTAGAGTGGTGGCAGTAGAAACAGAAAAGGATAAGAATGAGATATTTCCTGATGATATGATTTAGCTAAGGAGCATGAGAGATTAAAAAATGCCTTAAAACAGGTTTAAGTACGGCAATGGTATCTGAACACTCAGCTGTAATCCTAAATTTCCTCAAGTACAGCAGAGTTACCTGAGACGCACAGAAATTCATATACCTGGCAAATAGTGGACTAGGGAAATTAGGAGGTAAAGACCAAAGCAATTTTGCCAAAATTGGCAATAGGTGTGATGGTGTCATAGAGAGCAGAATTTGCCACCCCAAAGTCTCTTTGGAATATTCATTATCTTCAGTGGGTTATTTTCTAAGAAACAGCAGACATGAAAAACTGAAAACCAGTAGGAGTTGCACTTTTTAAAAAAACATTTACATTAGTAAGGAAAATTTCCATTTATAAGGGTATCCCCTTGACAGTACTGGGAAGAGGAAGATGACCAAATATCTAGAAACTCTCAGCAATGGAGAAAGCAGGACTTAAATTTTCATCAAAATCGCCCTCGTTTGCTGTGCTTTTCCAGGTAACCTGCCATAACTTACTCTCCCCACCTTCAACATTTTCTTTAGCTGAAGATGGTATTTAAGGTAAGGGCTTTGGTCATTTTGGTGAGTTTTTTGGTTTGCCTATGTCTCATATGTCGACAGAATAAAGATGCACAACGTAAAAGTTATGAGTTACATTTGAGGACTTTACTGAGGACTATAAACAGCCTCTCAGAAAGCTCTGAGGAACTGTTCCAAAAGTAAGGGAGGAGACAGGATATATAGGAGTTTTTGCTGAAAACAAAAACATGTAGTTTAACATCAAAAGATGACTACTAATCACAAAAACCAGACATCTCAAGTAATCATTTTAGTGCTCTTCTGTGTATGGGAAGATGCAAGAGTCTGAGCTCACTGGAATTATTCCTTTGATATGCATCTTAACTACCTAGGGCTGGTATCCTGTTTTCTCCATCCTGAATTCCCCTCAAGGGGCACCACGGAGTGGGGGAGGGAAGGGGGAGTTGGGGACATACAGGCTACAGTGGCTGCTGGGTTAATGCAGGTAACCTTCATTGTTGGCTGGACTGGCAGGCAACATTTCTTTGTTTACAGAAATGGCAGGCAACATTTTTTTTGTCTGCACATGTATATATGTTATTGAACTTTGGTTTTCTCCTGTGAATATGTCTCATGTCAATTTTAATTCTTAGGCCAGCCAGAAGAACCTAGAAATGTAGAGAAAAATTTCTTATTCCCCGGCAGCAGGCAAAGAGATCAGTGGACAATGGAGGAGATTATCACCTAACAATAACGTGGAGAGGCAGAATGGGCTCCCAGGTGAAGGACAGAGATGGTGAAGGACAGGGAAGCCTGGCGTGCTGCAGTCCATGGGGTTGCAGAGTCTGACATGACTTAGCAACTGAGCAACAACAAAGGACAGGATCAGTAGTGAAAACTGGAATCATGAGGGGGAAGCAAGTATTTTATTGTGTGTGATTATGCTTGTTTCTTCTCACTCCCCCTAAATTTTGCAGCATAATTTAAATCACAAAGTACAATATACACTCTAGTGATGTAAATAATGGTGAACCTTCTTAAGATATCCCACAGGCATATACACACAACTGGAATGAATTCAGACACATGGGGAAAATATGTGATCAAAAAAATTTCAAATTTATCCAAAAGTGATCACTAAAGGTAGGTATTATCATGCTATTAAGGAAATAGTGCAGAATAGAAAACAGACAGAACTGGTGGGTATGAGGATCTGGTTGCTAGATCAAGTTGAGTAGTCTGAGTTTCACCTTCATCAGCTATAAGAGAAAGGAATGATACCCTCCCTACCCAATCATAAGGTTTGTACATAGGAATGTAAGATTGTTGAGGGCAGGGCCTTTACAGTCTTGTTTGATAGTGTATCTCTAGCACTTAACTTGGACTTCCCTCATAGCTCAGTCAGTAAAGAATCTGCCTGCAATGCAGGAGATTTGGGTTCAATTCCTGGGTTGGGAAGATCCCCTGGAGAAGGAAATGGCAATCCACTCCAGTATTCTTGCCTGGAAAATCCCATGGACAGAGGAGCCTGGTGGGCTACAGTCCATGGGGTCTCAAGAGTCAGACACGACTTAGCGACTAAACCACCACCACCAGCAGCCGGGCACATAGCAGGTTCTTGTGAATATTTGTTAAGTGAGTGAGCATAGTGAATGAGTATAGGAGTATAAAATAAGTGATTTTATATCTGAGAATTCTACACAAATCTCAAGTATTAATTTTTAACAATAATTCATATGAAATAAAAGCTGTTTCTATCATTATTACAATAGAAAATTCTCTAGCATTTTTATATAATATCTTTAAACACTATATCTTATTTCTTATGAAACAGTTAGCTCATAAGGACAGTTGGAAAGTTTAAGAGGTTAATTCTAAATTCCTGGACCAACTCCATGGAGGCCAGAGGCAAACGGTCAAAGACAAGAATGAAGAATTTTTTGAACAGTGAAACTACTTTCTATTAAGAATATTTAAGCTGGAAGCCTGGGCAAGAGGAAGGATTGTGTAGTGACATAAAATATATTGAGAAGTTTAAAAGCTTCTTTTTGTTAGCTGCACAAAAAACATGTGCCCGCTGTCCTTAATGAGTCCCTTGTCTTTTTTGTACTGCCCTTTACCTCCAATCAATATCATGTACTACAATTTCTGTTTTCTCTACTCCAACAGTCTTTTACATGTATAGTTATATACTTTATAGTTATATTTAATTTTAATATATTTTTCACTTAATTCTAATATTTAAAATTTATCATTTACACTGTATATTTTAACCCCTCAAATTCTTTGTTGAATGAATAAATGGATGAACTTTATAAAGGCTCCAATATATTGAGTCTGTTCTCACCTCTTCTGTCTTCTTGTCCCTTCTGATTCAGTATATTCAATGGCCTACCATTATAATCACTTCCTCAACATCCTTTCTTCTCCTGTGTGCTTATTCGCTCAGACTTGTCTGACTCTTTGCAACCCCATGGACTGTATGTAGCCCACCAGGCTCCTCTATCCTTGGGATTCTCCAAGGATACTGGCGTGGGTAAGCAATTCCCTTCTCCACGGGATCTTCCTGACCTAGGAATCAAACCCAGGTGTCCTGCATTGCAGGCGGATTCTTTACCGGCTAAGCCTCCAGAGAATTCCCTTTCTTCTCTTACCTGGTCAGTAAACTGGTATGGCAAATTCTTGATCCTGGATAAATTCAATTATTTACCCGCTCTGAATTTACACTTGAGCAGCGGAATGTTTATAGAGGAAATCACACAATCTTGCTGACAGGTTGCACTTAAATTCATGATCACAGACCTCAAACAGTACTAAACGCTGCCTGTTTAAAATCTATTACCTTTCTCAAGCTTATTTTCCAGAACAATTATTTTATATCTTTTTTTCTCTTCTCAAACCTCTCCTACCATTCTCCTCTGCCTTCTCCCCAGGGATCTTGCCCCATACTTCATTGAAAAAATACCATTAGAGGTGTGCATGTCCCCTCTTCCCACCACTAAATTTATCAGTTGATCTCCATCTGAGCACATTTTCTCCTTTTTCCTGTTACAGTGGATAAAGCTCTCTCTCTCAAAGGCTAAGTCTTCCACTTGTACTATGTATTCCACTCTTCTCCCCATGCCATCTTCAACTTTTTGGTTATCCTGCATCATCAGTCTCTCCTCTGTAGATTAATCTCAGCTACTAACATAAAAAATCCAAACTACTTGTCCTCACCCAACTCCCATTTACTCACACTGTTCTCTAGTCCCATTGGCATCCTTTTGTACCTGAATATGCCAAACTCTTTTCTGTCTTAGAAGTTTGCAGAATCCAAACTCTAGTGCTAACTTTGGCTCAGAAATCATGCATCTTCCTGCCTTTACAACCTCATCTTGCATGGCTTTCCACTTTACTACGTCCAGGTCACATTGCTCCTTTTTCAGTTCCTTCAACATTCCAAAATCTTCCTTGCTCCAAGATCTCCACACAAGCTATCTTACTATGCGGTATGTTGTTGTTGTTTGGTCACTAGGTTGTGTCCAACTCTTCTCGCAGCCCTATGGACTGTAGCTCGCCAGGCTCCTCTGTCTACGGGATTTCCCAGGCAAGAATATTGGAGTGGGTTGCCATTTCCTTTTCCAGCGGATCTTCTCAACCAATATCTCCTGTATTGGCAGGTGGATTCTTTATCACTGAGTCACCAGGGAAGCCCCACTACGTGGTACAGAACCCTCCAATCCTCCTCTTACTCTATATCCCAGTGTCAATGCTACCTCCTCAGTGAGGCCTTTTCTGTTCATTCTAATTAAAGCAGGTCCTCCCCTGTTATTTGAGCTTCTAAGATGGCTCAGTGGTAAAGAATCCACCTGCTAATGCAGAAGACACAGGAGAGATGTAAGAGAAGCAGGTTCAATCCCTGAGTTGGGAAGATCCTCTGGAGAAGGAAATAGGCAACCCACTCCAGTATTCTTGCCTGTAAAGTTTCATGGACAGAGGAGTCTGGCAGGCTACAGTCTATAGAGGGTCACAAGTCGGACACGACTTAGTGACTAAACCACCACCATAGGGTCACAAAGAGTCAGACATGAATAACACCACTGTTATTCTCTCAGAGCACACTTCATGGTCCTTTGTAAACACAAATATACTTCTGTACTGATTGTCTCTGCCATTAGGCTATAAGTGAAATCAGGGCCAGGACACTATTTTCTTTACTGTCATATACCCAGCATCTAATACACAATCAGTTCAGTTCAGTTCAGTCGCTCAGTCGTGTCTGACTCTCCGCGACCCCATGAATCACAGCACGCCAGGCCTCCCTGTCCATCACCAACTCCCGGAGTACACTCAAACTCATGTCCACAGAGTCGGTGATGCCATCCAGCCATCTCATTCTCCGTCGTCCCCTTCACCTCCCGCCCCCAACCTTTCCCAGCATCAGAGTCTTTTCCAGTGAGTCAACTCGTCGCATGAGGTGGCCAAAGTATTGCAGTTTCAGCTTTAGCATCAGTCCCTCCAATGAACATCCAGGATTGATCTCCTTTAGAATGGACTGATTGGATCTCCTTGCAGTATAAGGGACTCTCAAGAGTCTTCTCCAACACCACAGTTCAAAAGCATCGATACCTTACATAAACTAGTAACTCAATAATATCTCTGAAAGGAATGAATGAACAAACATTCATCATTTCCTTTTCAGCTTGCCAATATCCTATGCAATAAGGAGAGTCACACAGTAGGTAGTAAAATCAAAGTCTTCTTACTCTAAATCCAAATTTCTTATATTAATATTACACTACTTCATCAAATAGGGAGTGTTCTTTGTTCTATGAACACAAATAATATAATAAACTCATTAAGTCACATTTCCCATTAAGATATGGCAACCTCAATACTCCAGTTCTTTGATTTTAAGAATTTCTCTGAGATAAGTATTGCTCTTTCTTCATCCTCAGGGTGGGAAAAAGACTATATTTCAAGTAATACAAGGAGACAAATGAAATAGGTTTGGGCATTCATTTGCTTATTTCATAGCATGTAATGGGATTCTACTGGAAAGCTTGCTATAAGCCAATAAAAGAAATAATAGCTCTATCTTATAAATTTGTCAATAAATAGGTTCCCAATATCTAGTCCCCAGATAGATACTACAATTGCATTGCTTAAAAAAGTTAATAGAATTACCAGTTTCCTATTGACCCTGACAATTGGACTAAATAGATATATAATTTACCAAGCCTCACATTTATATGCACTCAAAATTTACTGAAACCATTTCAGAAAACTATCATATGCAGTATATAATATTCTACTTCATAAAAATTCAAAATACGATTCTTTGTGGTATCATGTGTTTTGATGCATTTTCTACAAAAAAAAAGTGATAGCTATTATTGATACTCATTAGGTCACTTGAGCTGTGTCAGACTCTTTGCGACCCCATGGACCTGGCAGACTCCTCCGTCCATGTGATTCTCCAGGCCAGAATACTGGAGTGGGTTGCCATGACCTCCTACAGGGGATCTTCCTGACCCAGGGATCAAACCCATGTCTCTTAGTCTCCTGCATTGGCAAGAGGGTTCTTTACCACTAGTGCCACCTGGGAAGCCCTATTATTTGTTGAAAGCCTACTATGCACTTGGAGAAGGAAATGGCAACCCACTCTGGTACCCTCACCTGGAAAATCTCATGGATGGAGAAGTCTGGTAGGCTACAGTCCATGGGGTCGCAAAGAGTCGGACACGACTGAGCAACTTCACTATCACTTTCTACTATGTACTAGGAATTATTCTAGGCACAGGGGATACAGTGCAAATGAGGAAATAGTTCTTGTTCACATTGAAACATATATTTTGGCTTCCTCAGGTTCTTCACTGGGTTTTAGAATTTCCCCAGTAACGTTTTTACTAAAGTTGAAAATAGGAGCAAAGCATTTATTAAGGGTATCCACAATTCTGACACCAGCTGGGAGCTCCTATAATTTAACTCAATTCTGACACTATCTAACTGGAGATAAAATCAGATTCCACAGGTTAGGGGCTCAATCCTATAAGACTGTGCCCCCACCCCTTTCAGAGGCCAATTGTTAAGTTCATGTTCCCATCTGTATTTCTGACCCTAAGAGCTCTATATTGGAGGTTCCAACGAGCTTCTGCTTGGGTTAGATTAATATCCTACATTGGCTCACAGAACTCAGAGAAATATTTTACTTACTGATTATCATTTTTTTTGGTTGTCTGTAGGTTTTTTCTTTTGTTTTGTTTCTTTTTAAAAAATATTAAAGTATAGGGACATCCCTGGTGGTCCAGTGGCTAAGACTCTGCACTCCCAAAGCTGGAGGCCTGGGTTCGATCCTGGTCAGGGAACTAGATCCCACATGGCATTGTGCATTGTGCAACTAAAAGATCCCGTGTGCTGCAAACAAGACCCAGCACAGCTAAATAATTTTTTTTTTTTTTTTTTACTTAAAGTATATAACTCAGGAACAGCCAGACGGAAGAGATATAGAGGGTGCAGAGTTACCTTGCCCTCTCTGAGGCACTCAAAATCTCTAATGTGGAACCTCTCTGAACTCTGTGCTTTCTGGGTTTTTATGGAGGCTTCATTACATGGTCATGGTTGATTAAATCATTGGCTGTTGGTGATTGAAGAACTCAATCTCTAGCCCCTCTCCCTTCCTAGGAAGCATAAAGGTGGGATTGAAAGTGCCAACCTTCAGATCACTTGGTTGGCTCAACTGATGACAAGCCCCCATCCTTAGGTTACCTAGGGGCTTTCCAAAAGTCACCTCACTGACATAATAAAAGATACCTGATTGGCTCAACATTTATGAAATCCCAAAGGTTTTAGGAGTTTTATGCCAGAAATGAGGTGAAGATCAAACGTATATTTCTTTTTATAAATCACAATATCTTCAGTAATTCTGTACACGCCTAGCTTTTACCTCCCATTGCCATCTTCCAAATTCAGTTAAGAGAAGAGGCTCTGAAATCAGCTAAATTTCAGTCCCAGCTATGTCACTTATTAGCTTTGCAGCCACAGGTAAGTTAACCTATCAGAATTTCAGTTGCTTCTTCTGTTCTTCCCGCTACAGCCACAGTTCCGTTCGTTCCGTTCCGTTCCGTCGCTCAGTCGTGTCCGACTCTATGCGACCCCGTGGACTGTAGCCTCCCAGACTTGTCCGTCCGTGGGATTCTCCAGGCAAGAATACCGGAGTGGGTTGCCGTTTTCTTCTCCAGGGGATCTTCCCGACCCAGGGATCGAACCCGGGTGTCCCGCATTGGAGACAGACACTTTAACCTCTGAGCCACCAGGGAAGCCCCAGTACTATTTACTATTTCAAAACTCAAATTTGATCAAGGTCCTGCCTTACCTAAAAACCCTTCAATAGTTTTTCCCATTACACTTAAAATGGAGACCAAAGTCCTCCCTCCTCAAGGCTTCCAAAGGCCCTGTACAGTCTCCTGTCTGCCTGCCTCTCTGACTTCTTCTCATTCCATGTTCCCTCTTACCTTCTCTAATCCAGCTACTTAGTCTCTTAAATTAGGGCTGTCAGGCTTAGCAAATAAAAATACACAATGCCCAGTTAAATATAAATTTCAGATAAATAATTTTAGTAGAAGTATGTCCTCAATATTATAGGATGTAATTTCTACTAAAATTATTCAGTTTACCTGAAATTCAAATTTAACTGGGCACTTAGCATTTTATCTACAATTTTACTTGAATGTGCCATCTCCTTCCTGCCTCAGGGCCTTAGCATAGGTTGTTCTGGCTCCCTGAGATGCTCTTTCCTTGGCCACTTGCTGACAGAGCTGGTATAAGGAACACATGAAGCAAGATTTATAAAGTGTCTATCACAATACTTAGCACAAAGAAAATACTTAACAAAGAGCATAAATAATAATTCAAAGCTTTCTACCGTTGGTTTATCTTTTACCAGGGGTCCCCAATCGCTGGGATCTAATGCTTGATGATCTGAGGGGGAGCTGATGTAATAATAACAGAAATAAAGTACACAATAAATGTAATGCCCTTGAATCATCCCAAAACCATCCTCCCCACCCCCAGTCTGTGGGAATACTGTCTTCCATGAAACCAGTCCCTGGTGCCAAAAAGGTTGGGGACTGCTGTATACTGAATGAATTTTGGCAGCATCCACAACTTTCATTTTAAATAAGTCATTCTCAATGCTCTTGAGCTTTTTATAAGAGAGCTGGAAAATAGCAATATAGATACATAACACATAGTATTTCCTTTACAAAGTACTTTAACATATGTGATTTTAATTTGGTCTTCACAATAATTCTGTAGCATAAATAAACAGTAGTGGTATGATTAAGGAATAACCAGGTAACTTCTAAATCACACAGCTAGTAAATATTAAAAGCGGTAATCAAACCTAGGCCTTCTAGTCTCAAAAGCTAAAATTTTGCAGTTACATGGCATTATCTCCTCACCCAGTACCAGTCTGTGGTAGATCTACATTACTACTACAATTGAATACTAGTAGCAGTAATAAACACAGTAGTCAACAATAACAACCACAACAGTTAACACTTACTGAACACTTTCTGTGAACTTTTCTAAGGGCTTTGCATGTGTCATTTACTCTTAAAACCACCTTCAGAGGTAGATAGCTTGTTATTATTCCCACTTTTCATGTAAACTTTAAGCCTAGGTTTCCTTAAGTTACTTGTTCAAGGTCACAAAACAAATGTCAGAACAAGGATTCAAAAGCCACAAAGTTCAGCTCTGAAGTCTGAGCTCTGGTCCTCTAACAGTCCACACAGAATGCAACCATGGAAGTCCTGACAAAACTCCTGCTACACCATTATCTATCTAGACACATGCATACATCTGAGCAACAGCCAATCTTTCCAAGAAGATGACACTAATCTCCCAGAAAGATAGCCCTTCATGTCATCTTATGGCAAAGGTAATAACTTTTGATGAGCTAGCTATATTTTCCACCTGTATTATTTTCAACAATAGTATGAGTTTATAAAATTGACTGGTCTGGCTTAGAAAGAGAGTGAAACAAACTTGTCCAAAACCTAGCACAAGAATGACATGATTTTCATTGGGAATTTTAAAGCTATCTTCCTCAATATCCATTTTGCTGACTCAGTTGTTTCCTACCATTTTCCTGTTTTGTCACATAAATATATACACTCTCCCAACCATCACAGATCTTGCCAAATGCACCAGACTACAACTAGCATAATTGCTCCTTCATTTTATAATTGCTACTGCAAGTTACAAAAAATGCATAGGCTTATAAGAAAGAAAATATTACATTTCTCAGAAAAACTGTTTGCTAGCAGTTTTGGAACCTCCAATTTGTCTGCTAAAACAACATTATAGGACATGGTGACAAGCAAGGGCTTAGCAATTACGTATCAGAAAACAGCAACAGACTATAACATTACATGAGTCCAAAAATTTGTATTAGCTGTTCTCATTTACCAGAAGGGTTAGAATTTGAAAAGGAAATGAAATAAAATCTATGTTGCTTCAGATCACAGGCCTTGGAGTTAAAACAGACCTGGTTTAAATCCCAGGTCTGTTTACTAAGTCTGTTATTTAATCTCTTGGAGCTTGTTTCCTCATCTGTAAAATGGGGATATCTATTTTGCAGGGAAACTGTGAAGATGGAATTAGAATATATGTAAATTTCTTAGTCCAGTGGTCAACGCTTAGCACATAATAGACCCTCAATGATCGAAATCCCTCTAATCCCCCTGACAGGCCTGTTATTAGTGCAGAGTGGTTACATAATCATGGTGATACTGATTTCATTCCTCTCAGACCTAAGGAGCTGCCTACTAGATGCCGGCTTCCTCCCTTCCACTTTACTATAAATTCATTTCCTCCTTTTGTTTTCCAGGAACAGCATTATAACATTATAGCATTATAACAGACCTTTGTCTCTGGGGTGCCAGATATAAGGGGGCCAGTCTCAACAATTTAGGAGTAGGTTACATGGTTGTGCTTTCTTGTGTGTCCCCCTATTGAGGGGCCACTCAATTCAAGGTGACACAATACCCACACCAACCTGTGGCTTGTATCTGAAAAGATATTCACCCAATTATGGTATCTGTTTAATAATCACCATTTAATTTATTCATAGGAGTTATGTAATTAATATAAATATATTAAATAACTATCATTTCTCACACTTTTTTTGTCAGGCAGTATGCTGAATGCTCTACATATATTATTTCATTTAATTCTTAAAAAGCCTTCTGAGGGAAATTATTGCTCATTCGTTCAACAGTGAATACTGTTGATTATAATTAATTGCTGATTGATTGTTCTAAATACTAAAAATACAATAGTAAGCAAAAGGGACAAAAATCTCTGCCCTCATGGAGTTTACTATCTGCTGTGGGGAGATACCAGAATGCTTGAGTAACTCACAGATTATCACCTAGTAAGTAAGAAAGCCAAGATTCAAAGTAACAAAGCCAAGATTCAAAAGCAGATCTATAAATGAAATAGAAAGCCTAGAAATAAATCCTTGCATATACAGTCAATTGACTTTTGACAAGGGTGCCAAAACCATCTAATGGGGAAAGGACAGCCTTTTTAAACAAATGGTGTTGGGAAAACCAGATATCCACATGTAAAAGAAATAAATACTTACTTCACAGCATATGGAGAAGGAAATGGCAACCCACTCCAGTGTTCTTGCCTGGAGAATCCCAGGGACAGGGGAGCCTGGTAGGCTGCCGTCTATGGGGTCGCACAGAGTCGGACACGACTGAAGTGACTTAGCAGTAGCAGCACAGCATATAGAAAAAATTAACTCAAAATGAAGCAAAAGTCCAAGTGTAAGAGCTAAAACTATAAAACTTTTAGTATAAAACACAGAACAAAAGTTTCATAACACTGAATTTGGCAATGATTTCTTGGATATGACACTGAAAATACTGTCAACAACAACAAATAGATATATTAGACTACATCAAAATTTAAAACTGTGCATCAAAGGACACTAACAACAGAATAAGCCAAATCACAAAATGGGAAAAATATTTTCAAATCATATATATGATTAGGAGTTAATATCCAAAATACATAAAGAATTCTTACAATTAACAACCAAAAAAGCCAAATAATCTAATAAAAAAAATGGCCAAAGGACTTGAATAGACATTTTTGTCCAAAGAAGATATACAAATGACCATGAAGCACAAGAGATGATCCTCAATGTGCCACTGATAATTAAGGAAATGCAAATAAAAACCACAAGGAGATACCACATCACACACATTAGAATAACTATTGTCAAAAAAAAAAAATATTGACGAAGATATAGAGAAACCAGGAATCCTTGTGTACTGGTGGTAGAAATACAAAATAGTGCAGCTGCTATGGAAAATAGTTTGGTGATTCTCAAAATATTAAAAATAGAATTACCATATGATTCAGCAATTCCACTTCTGGGTATAGACTCTAAAGAATTAAAGGCAAGTACTCAAATATTCGTACATCCATGTTCATAGCAGCATTATTCACAATAGCTTAAAGATGAAAGCAATCTTAGTGACCATCAATGGATGAATAGATAAACAAAGATAGTATATATATGCAATGGTTTTTCCCGTGGTCATGTATGGATGTGAGAGTTGGACTGTGAAGAAAGCTGATCGCCGAAGAATCGATGCTTTTGAACTGTGGTGTTGGAGAAGACTCTTGAGAGTCCCTTGGACTGCAAGGAGATCCAACCAGTCCATTCTAAAGGAGATCAATCCTGGATGTTCATTGGAGAGACTGATGCTAAAGCTGAAACTGCAATACTTTGGCCACCTCATGCGACGAGTTGACTCACTGGAAAAGACTCTGATGCTGGGAAAGGTTGGGGGCGGGAGGAGAAGGGGACGACGGAGAATGAGATGGCTGGATGGCATCACCGACTCTGTGGACATGAGTTTGAGTGTACTCCGGGAGTTGGTGATGGACAGGGAGGCCTGGCGTGCTGTGATTCATGGGGTCGCGGAGAGTCGGACACGACTGAGCGATTGAACTGAACTGAACTGAACTGATATATATACTATAGAATATTATTAAGCCTTAAAAAGGAATGAAATTTTGATGCATGCTAAAGGATGAACCTTGAGGACAATATACTAAGTGAAATAAGCCAGTTACAAAAGGACAAATACTATATGACTCCACTGATATCAGGTGCCTAAAGCAGTCAAACTCACAGAAACAAAGTAGAATGATGGTTGCCTAGGAGGAGGGGACAATGAGGAGCTATTGTTGAATGGGTCCAGAGTTTCAACTTGGGAGGATGAAGACATTCTGGAAGGGAATAGTGATGATGGTTGCACATTCTTAATGTCACTGCATTGTATACCTAAAATTAGAATGGTAAATTTTATGTTATATATATTTTACCACATAAAAAAATTAAAAAGCAGATAAATGACTCTTTCACCTACATCTTAGATACTATAGTATCATACCAAGTAGTTGATGCTTAGACTAGTCCAGAGAAATCTTGGTTTAGTACGTTCAGGTTCAAATGTAAAATAGTGAAGCTATAAAAAGCACACAGAGCACTTGGCATCATCACAATGCTATTTGAGAAAATCATTTACTTAGTTATCAAGCCCCCATGCATTACTGAAAACCAATTTTAAATGAGCCACGCTAAGTAAAAACCCGTACTACAAACAGGAAAATAGCTAACTTGACTGTAAATGAATACCAGGAAGTTGTTTTTAAAACAATTTCCTCAAACTGGGGTTAAAACCTATTGCACGAGTTCTTAATCTAGCAAATAGTTAGATTACAAATATTGAACTGTTCTTGAACTTCTCTTGCTTGTAAGCCACGGACCCATCAGATGGAAATACTGGCTATTTCTGGTACAACATGATGGATTTTTCTCCTTTCTTGTTTAATTCATTGACAAAGTGTCAACACTTTTTGGTGGTGGGAAGGAAGAGAACTACAGTATTCTTAAACTAAGAATCAGAAATAAAATAGTTTTCAGCAATTTTTTTGGTTTGTATTAATATTTGGAAGGAGAGACAGAGCCTAAAGTATTAAGACAATGGCAATAGTTTTAAGGTAAACCCCATGTGATAACTGTAACCATCATATAATGCTCTGCTGCTGCTGCTGCTAAGTCGCTTCAGTCGTGTCTGACTCTGTGCGACCCCATAGACAGCAGCCGACCAGGCTCCCCCGTCCCTGGGATTCTCCAGGCAAGAACACTGGAGTGGGTTGCCATTTCCTTCTCCAATGCATGAAAGGAAAAGGGAAAGTGAAGTCGCTCAGTCATGTCTGACTCTTAGCGACCCCACAGACTGCAGCCTACCAGGCTCCTCTGTGCATGGGATTTTCCAGGCAAGAGTACTGGAGTGGGGTGCCATTGCCTTCTCCACATATAATGGGCAAATGTTGTCTAATATAGGAAATGTGATAGAATCAAGGTACCCACTTTACACTATTGGTAGCTTATTTTCATTGCAACCATCACTACAATCACCACCACCACCCAAAGTACCAAATTTCATTTAATCAAGACTGACCAAGATTCCCCCATTCACTTCTTCACTGTCTCTTCAGTACAGCGCAATAATAATTTAAACAATACTGCAGTAGCTAACATTTAGTGAGCACTTACCATATGTCAAGCATTGTGCTGTAAGGTTCAAATGCATTTTCTCTTTGATTCCCATAAAAATTTCATAGAGTAGATATCTTACTATTTTTTATTTTATACATGAGTGTGGGGAGAGAGCAAATTAGCCAAGATGGCGTGTTCAGGCTCTCTTGCCCCACATTTTGTAAATAATGATTATTTGCAGCTGAGCTCATTTGTAGCACTGCATATGCATGTTATGAGGTACTTGCTTGGTCACGGGATACTTTGTGCAATTCGCCTATATGTGAGCTCCACCTAGAAAGCGTGTCTGCTGCTACGGCTGCTGCATCAGCCAGGAGAGAATACTGCTATGGCTGCTGTGCCGCCAGGAGAGAATAAATGTGTCTGCAGTTCCTATGGCTCCTCGAGTCTTCTTCCAGCCTCTTAGCTTGCACCTTGTCTACCACAGGTTCAACAAACAGTGTGCACAGTGAGATACAGTGAGACGACCGGAGTCATGAACAGAATGATCAGTGACACAAAGAGGAAATGGAGAAGAATAGTAGATTAATAGTAAATGGCAGAGCTGGGATTCAAATCCTTACTTCAGGCTGCCAAGCCCATGTATCTAAGTAACACATAAACTATTTCTGCACAACAGTCCACTTAGAATGAAAACTCTTCTTACAACAGGATGTTCCAACCTCAATCTTCAGATTTTATATCAGCGAATCTATTACAGAATTTAAGCTCATTAATTAAGCAGCCAGAAGCAGTATAACTCATCTATTTGATACAGGTCTTTCCCAAGGCTGGTTCACCACTCCTTTAGCCCATATCCTAAGAGCACCTTGAGTCTTTTTTATTCTCTAATCCCTTCTTTTCTTTGATGCCACACCAGGAAAAGTTCAGTTCTCTGAAGAAGGAAACCTTCCATGAGTTAATGGAAAGCAATGAGAAAACAAGGTTCTAAATATAGAGTTGCCCCTTAGTCAGTAATTGCCTAATTTATCAGTTCTCTATGTTGAAGTACACATGCAGACTACTTGGCATGGATAATTTTTGTACTTTTATATACTATATGTTCTTTACTTTTTCTTTCCATCCACATTGAATATCCTTGAGCGACCATCTGTTACAAATGCTTTAGAATTGACTGCTCTAAGGCAGAGGGCCTGGACAAGACAGTCTCTTCAAATTTTCCTCAGTTCTACTATTGTGTGATTTCAAGGGGCAATGTTAAAAAATTATTGATTGAAAGGTTTGTTTTTCCTATCCTTCCAATCCCTGTCCCGCTTGTAATAATGCCACAACCTTGCAACACCCCACTGAAGCAAAATGGAAAAAGTAAGATGGCATGTCTGACAGAGCACAGTCCATCTTCCTTTGTTCACCTCGCACAAGTTCAGGTCCAACTAAGAACAGAACTATCTTAATAAGTGAATAGCTATGGTAATAAAAAATAGCTATGGTAACAAAAAGCCTCAGAAAAAAGTTTCCCTGAGCATTCTTCTGCCTAGGGATGAACATTATTTTGCCTAGGAGTTCATAATAAAGTATCACAGTCTCATTTTTCCCTTCAAAAGTCTGAGAAACAACAACAACAAAACAAGTCTGTGCAACTGTGAGCAACATCATTCTAGGCATTTGCGATCTTAAGTCATATAAGACCAGGTTTAGTGAGTAAAGGCAGATTGATTAAATAACATTCATAGTATATGGTATATTATAGTTAAGTGCAGTGACAGGAGTAAGCCTAGAATTCTATGAGAATACAAAAGAGCATTTATTTTAGACTTGGCAAAGAGTAGTCAGGGAAACTTTTCTGAATAGGTGAAATTTAAACTGAGGTTTGGAGGGAAAAGGTAGAAGTTAAACAGGGGTGAGGATGGCATTTGAGGCAATAGGAAATGAGAGGGGAGATTGAAGAATCATTAAAAGGAGATTCTATAGGACTTAGAGATAATGTAGGTGGGGAAGGAGTGAGAGGAGGAATGTAGAACACACATTTTTGACTTGGATAAGTAAACGGACAATTGTGCTACTCACTGAGATAGTGAACAGGGGAGAAGAAACAGGTTTGGGATGGAAAAAAGATACATGCAGTTTTGGATAAGCTGATTTTAAACTGCCTATGGGAATCAAAAGGAATTCCAATAGAAATTATACTGGAATTCAGTAGGTATGGAGGAAAAAAATTTTTTTAAAAAGAGGTATGGACTGAAACCTTGATTTCAAAGTCATTTCCACTTAGATGGTGGCAATTAAGGCCATAATTTTTAAAAAGGTTATGCTGGGAGAACATACGGAATAACAAGAGAAAAGAGCCAAGAATGGAGACCTAGGGAATGGCAAAAAGGATGCAGACCTAGGGAATGTCAATATATTGTTTTAAAGAGGTGAGCAGAAAAGATGATCTCCTAAAAGAACCTGAGAAGGAACAGCCAGAGACAGCAAACAAACAAGAGAGCCCACTGTCAGAGAAACAAGAAGAGAGTTTAAAGTATTTAAGACTATAACACAAAGAATGGGAAGGAATATTTGCATATCATATTTCTGAAAAGGGTTCAGTATCTAAAAAACATAAAAAATTCCTACAATTTAACAATAAAGACACATAATGCAATTTAAAATGGGCAAAGGGTTTGAATAGATATTTCTCCAAAGAAGATATGCAAATGACCAATAAGCACATGAAAAGTTGCTCAATATCCTTAGTCTTTCAGTTCAGTTCAGTTCAGTTATGGAAAGGTAAATCAAAATAACAATTTGCTACTACTTCACACCCATTAGCATGGATATAATCAAAAAGACAAACAATAACAAGTGCTGGTAAGGATGTGAAGAAACTGGAATTCTCATATACTGATAATGAGAATGTAAAATGGTTCAGCAACTGGGGAAAACAGTTTGGTAGTTCCTCAAAAAGTTAAAAGAAAATTATGATATGACCCAGCAATTTCTCTCCTAGGAAGTGGAGATGTATGGAGAGAGTAACATAGAAATTTACAATACCATATGTAAAATAGATAGCCAATAGGAATTTGCTGTATGACTCAGGGAACTCAAACAGGGGCTCTGTGACAGGCTGAAGGGTGGGGTGGGGAGGGAGATGGGAGGGCGGTCTGGGAGAGAGGGAACATGGGTGTACCTGTGGCTGATTCTTGTTGATGTAAGACAGAAAACCACAAAATCCTGTAAAGCAATTATCCTTCAATTTAAAAATTAAAAACAAAAAAAGTGAAGACAGGTGTTCAAACAAAAACTTGTACACTATTGTTCATAGAAGCATTATTCACCAAAAGATGGAAAGAATCCAAATATCCCTCAGTGGACGAATGGATAAACAAAAGTGTATGTTCTTATAATGGAGTATTCAACCATAAAAAGAAATGAAGTATCAATACAAGCTATAATAAAGATGAACCTTAAAAATACGCTAAATGAAAGAGACCAGATACATATGATTCCATTTATATGAACTATCTAAAATAGGCAAATCCATAGATACAGAAACTAGATTAGTGGATGAGAAGGCCCATGGGGAGAGGGAACTGATAATGGGTACAGGGCTTCTTTGGGGGATATAAAACATTCTGGAATTAGAGAGTGGTAATGGCTGCACAGTTCTGTGACTATACTTTATTTTTATTTAATAAATGGTACAAAGCACAATGCCATAAACATTAACAGTTAAAATTTCACCAAATGAAAAAAATATTATAGAATACACAGTTGCAAAAAGCAACATTAAGTTATTTTACAACTGCCTCAAGCTGCAAAAAGAAAAAAACCCAATGCCATACCTAAGTTATCCCTCTCTCAAAATAATATCATTTATATTATAAACCACGAGCTCCCCATCAAAAGATGGGAACTGTTTTTGTTAATTCATATATAAATATATATGACTGTATCACTTTGCTATACACCTGAAACAAACACAACACTATAAATAAAATATAGTACAATATAAAATAAAAATAAGTAACAGATCTTTGGGGCTTTACACTGAGTTAGAGTTCCTATCAGAGGGATAACAGCACCACAGCCGCACTGAATCCTCATGAAGGAGGCACACGAATGATTGGGTTACAAGAGTTACAGGAATGAGAGCTGCTCATTTCCCAGAAACTACAGCTCACAGAAAACCAACAAAGGCACGAGATACAGACCATTCACTTATGAATGTGTAAAACTCAAGAAAGTCCACATCACTCCTACAACATGTCGAAAGTGCCTCAGAATTCACACAATACCAACTTTCTCATGGTTCTGGTTAAATTACATATACCAGTTTATAACAAATGGCAAAATCTGTAACTCTGTTCAAAGTTTTAAAAGATTACTTAAGAATAGTTTCTTGTATCTCTATGCCACCTTTATAGTTCTGGTTTCTCATTTCTTAATTACTAAATTCAGCGTGCAGGTTCTATCCCAGGCTAATTTATACACTTCTGGAAGGAACGGCGTCTTAAATCCACAGAGTGTTGAGGTGGGGAGCCCCCAACCACGTCAGATTTGTTTCACATATGATAATATACATGTTTCAATCCATTTTCCCAAATTATCCCACCCTCGCCCTCTCCCACAGAGTCCAAAAGACTGCTCCACACATCCAAGTCTCTGCTGTTGTCTCGTATACAGGGTTATTGTTATCCTCTTGCTATATTCCATATATATGTGTTAATATACTGTATTGGTGTTTTTGTTTCTGGCTTACTTCACTTTGTATAATAGGCTCCAATTTCATCCACCTCATTAGAACTAATTCAAATGTATTCTTTTTATTCCCTGAGTAGTACTCCATTGTGTAAATGTACCACAGCTTTCTTATCCATTCATCTGCAGATCTAGGTTGCTTCCATGTCCTGGCTATTATAAACAGTGCTGCGATAAACATTGGGGTACATGTGTCTCTTTGAATTCTGGTTTCCTCGGTGTGTATGCCCAGGAGTGGGATTGCTGGGTCGTATGGCAGTTCTATTTCCAGTTTTTTAAGGAATCTCCACACTGTTCTCCATAGTGGCTGTACTAGTTTGCATTCCCACCAACAGTGTAAGAGGATTCCCTTTTCTCCACACCCTCTCCAGCATTTATTGCATGTAGACTTTTGGATAGCAGCCATTCTGACTGGCGTGAAATGGTACCTCATTGTGGTTTTAATTTGTATTTCTCTAATTATGAGTGATGTTGAGCATCTTTTCATGTGCTTGTTAGCCATCTGTATGTCTTCTTTGGAGAAATGTCTGTTTAGTTCTTTGGCCCATTTTTTGATTGGGTTATTTTTCTGGAATTGAGCTGCAGGAGTTGTTTGTATATTTTTGAGATTAATCCTTTATCAGTTGCTTCATTTGCTATTATTTTCTCCCATTCTGAAGGCTGACTTTTCACCTTGCTTATAGTTTCCTTTGCTGTGCAGAAGTTTTTGATTTTAATTAGGTCCCACTTGTTTATTTTTGCTTTTATTTCCAATATTCTGGGAGGTGGGTCATGGAGGATCCTGCTGTGATTTATGTCAGAGAGTGTTTTGCCTATGTTCTCCTCTAGGAGTTTTATAGTTTCTGGTCTTACATTTAGATCTTTAATCAATTTTGAGTTTATTTTTGTGTGTGGTGTTAGGGAGTGTTCTAGTTTCATTCTTTTCCAAGTGGTTGACCAGTTTTCCCAGCACCACTTGTTAAAGAGATTCTCTTTTCTCCATTGAATATTCTTGCCTCCCTTGTCAAAGATAAGGTGTCCATAGGTGCATGGATTTATCTCTGGGCTTTCTATTTTCTTCCATTGATCTATATTTCTGTCTTTAAGCCAGTACCATACTGTCTTGATGACTGTGGCTTTGTAGTAGAGCCTGAAGTCTGGCAGGTTGATTCCCCCAGTTCCATTCTTCTATCTCAAGATTGCTTTGGCTATGCAAGGCTTTTTGTATTTCCATACAAATTGTGAAATTATTTGTTCTAGTTCTGTGAAAAACACCGTTGGTAGATTGATAGGGATTGCATTGAAATTATAAATTACTTTAGGTAATATATTCATTTTCACAATATTTATTCTTCCAATCCATGAACATGGTATGTTTCTCCATCTATTAGTGTCCTCTCTGATTTCTTTCACCAATGTTTTATAGTTTTCTGTATATAGGTCTTTTGTTTCTTTAGGTAGATATATTCCGAAGTATTTTATTCTTTTCGTTGCAACGGTGAGTGGAATTGTTTCCTTAATTTCTCTTTCTATTTCTATTTGCTCATTATTACTGTATAGGAATGCAAGGGATTTCTGTCTGTTGATTTTATATCCTGCAACTTTACTATATTCATTGATTAGCTCTAGTAATTTTCTGGTAGAGTCTTTCTGTGACTATAGTTTAAAACCAATAAACTGTACATCTTAAAAGGATGCATTTTATGGTATGTGAATTATAACTCAATTACAAAATTTTAAAACAAAACAAATTTAACATTCAATAAATATTCACTGAGGAACATTAATAAATGAAATAACTATCTTATTATCAATAAATTCAAAATGTCTAATGTCTTTCTCTGGTTATTATTAAAAACTTTTTAAAACAGAAAAAGGGGAATAAGGGTTTGGACAATATCAATCATGACAGAAAGTGAAATATGATTACAGGAACTCCATCAAACCTGCAATATGGAGATAATTAGTGACCTTTAGGAAAAAAAAGATTCAGTGGTGAAGAGGGCATAGAAACCTAACCATAAGAAAATGAACTTATTAGCATGAAGACAGCAAATTTATTCCATTCCTCTCAGAAGCTTGATTATTAAGAGAAATGAGAATAGAGTAGTTTTGGGAAGATGCTGGGTCAAAGAACGTTCTTCCCTGCCAAGGTGAGATGTGAACATGATTATATGCTAAAAAGAAAAAGACATTTGAGAGAGTGCAAAAATACAGGAGAGAAAGGAAATGACTGGTATAGAATGGGCCATTTAAAAAGTGGAAGGGGCAAGGATTCAAAGCCTAGGTGAAAGGACTGGTCTTGGACCAAAGGAACATACTTTCTGTACGGAGGTGGGAACACAAGAGTGGGTAGAGATAGAGTCCAACCTGCAGGTATTCCAGTGAATAAGGGGAATGGAACACTTACAGTCTGGGGGGCTTTGTAAAGGCAGGGAGAACTGGGGACAAGGAGTCAAGAGACTTGAGGGTGATTCCAAGAGGGTGATTGGGGTGAAAGGATCTACACAAGGAAGGTAAAAAAAAAGTCAGTTCCGTTCAGTTCAGTTGCTCAGGAGTCCAACTCTTTGTGACCCCAACTCTTTGCAGCATGCCAAGCTTCTCTGTCCATCACCAACTCCCGGAGTTTACTCAAACTCATATCCATTGAGTCAGTGATGCCATCCAAGTATCTCATCCTCTGTTGGCCCCTTCTCCTCCCACCTTCAATCTTTCCCAGCATCAGAGTCTTTTCCAATGACTCAGTTCTTCACAAAAGGTGGCCAAAGTATTGGAGTTTCAGCTTCAGCAACAGCATCAGTCTTTCCAATGAATATTCATGACTGATTTCCTTTAGGATGGGCTGGTTGGATCTCCTTGCAGTCCAAGGGACTCTCAAGAGTCTTCTCCAATACCACAGATCAAAAGCATCAATTCTTCAGCACTCAGCTTTCTTTATATTCCAACTCTCACATCCATACATGACTACTGGAAAAACCATAGCTTTGACTAGATGGACTTTTGTTGGCAAAGTAATGTCTCTGCTTTTTAATATGCTGTCTAGATTTGTCATAACTTTTCTTCCAAGGAACAAGAATTTTTTAATTTCATGGCTGCAGTCACCTTCTGCAGTGATTTTGGAGCCTAAAAAAGATAGCCTGTCACTGTTTCCACTGTTTCCCCATCTATATCCCATGAAGTGATGGCCAGGTCCAAAAAGGAATGTAAACTGATTCTCCTATCATGTAGCCACTGGTCTTTGGTTTTATTGGGGTAATAAGAAAAAAGACCTGATCATTTTGGCTTATATTGAATACAGGCACTGAGATTGCCATAACACCAGAACTATCCAGTAACGGAGACTGATTACTCCAAAAACTGCAACATTATTTGAAAAAGGAAATGGAACCTGGGTGGCCAATAAATAACAAATGAACCACAATTTCATATTATATAGCAGCATACTATCTCAAGAACTGTTTTTAGACAATACATAGACCAAATAAGTAAGGTGAATGGGCTCCAAACTTTTACCCAAACACACCCTCCACCCTACTGTCTCTAAGTCTTTGCTCATGCTGCTCCCTCTGCTCACCATGCTCATCTGCAATTTCAGGTTCTCTCTAATGTCAGGGACTTATTTTATCTTTTTATCTCCTACAATGCCATGTAGAGTATGTGGCATGTAAAAAATGCTGATTTGAGGTTAGATGAAATAGAAAAAAAATCACTAACGGACAAGAGGTCAGAAAAGCCTTCACAGGAAAGTGTGAAATTTAAATTGTCCTTAAAGATGAGGAGTATTCTATCGTCAAAAAGAGAATTTTAACAGGAGCAATAACACAAGTGACAATGAAGGTTCAGTTCAGTTCAGTCGCTCAGTCGTGTCCAACACTCCGCGACCCCATGAATCACAGCGTGGCAGGACTCCCGGAGTTCACTCAAACTCATGTCCACAGAGTCGGTGATGCCATCCAGCCATCTCATTCTCGGTTGTCCCCTTCTCCTCCCGCCCCCAACTTTTCCCAGCATAAGAGTCTTTTCCAGTGAGTCAACTCGTCGCATGAGGTGGCCAAAGTATTGCAGTTTCAGCTTTAGCATCAGTCCTTCCAATGAACACCCAGGATCGATTTCCCTTAGAATGGACTGGTTGGATCTCCTTGTGGTACAAGGGACTCTCAAGAGTCTTCTCCAGCACCACAGTTCAAAAGCATCAATTCTTTGGCGATCAGCTTTCTTCACAGTCCAACTCTCACATCCATACATGACCACGGGAAAAACCATAGCCTTGACTAGACGGACCTCGGTTGGCAAAGTAATGTCTCTGCTTTTTAATATATTATCAAGGTTGGTTATAACTTTCCTTCCAAGGAGTAAGCGTCTTTTAATTTCATGGCTGCAATCAGTATCTGCAGTGATTTTGGAGCCCCCCAAAATAAAGTCTGACACTGTTTCTACTCTTTTTCCATCTATTTCCCATGAAGTGATGGGACCAGATGCCATGATCTTTGTTTTCTGAATGTTGAGCTTCAAGCCAACCTTTTCACTCTCCTCTTTCACCTTCATCAAGAGGCTTTTGAGTTCCTCTTCACTTTCTGCCATAAGGGTAGTGTCATCTGCATATCTGAGGTTATTGATATTTCTCCCAGCAATCTTGATTCCGGTTTGTGCTTCTTCCAGCCCAGCGTTCCTCATGATGTACTCTGCATATAAGTTAAATAAGCAAGGTGACAATATACAGCCTTGACGCACTCCTTTTCCTATTTGGAACCAGTCTGTTGTTCCATGTACAGTTCTGACCGTTGCTTCCTGACCTGCATACAGGTTTCTCAAGAGGCAGGTCAGGTGGTCTGGGATTCCCATCTCTTTCAGAATTTTCCACAGTTTATTGTGATCCACACAGTCAAAGGCTTTGGCATAGTCAATGAAGCAGAAATAGATGCTCTTCTGGAACTCTCTTGCTTTCTCCATGTAGGAATATGCAATAAGAAAATCAATCTATATATAACTGTGATTTCTATTATTAGTTAGTTCAGTTCAGTCACTCAGTCGTGTCCGACTCTCCGCAACCCCATGAATCACAGCACGCCAGGCCTCCCTATCAGTAGATAATGCTGGCAAACCAACATTAATGTGGGTCTTGAATGGCTAGCTAAAGCATTTGGGCTATATTTATTATGCCAGTGATTCTGAAGCAGGAGGAACAGGCTAAGAAAATCGGGGAGGGGGAGCAATAGGGATTCTGTTTAGCTGCAGTGATAAAATTGCTAGTGTTAGAAGAGATCTTATAGGTCACCAACTTCAATTTCCAACATTTTACAGATAAGAAAATTGAGAGCCAGAAAAGTGAAGTGACCTAACTAAGATGACCCAACTTAACTGGGGGAGAAAAGCTAGACTCATAGCTGAGACCAGAACCCTTGCCTCACAATTTCCAGTCTAGTTCTCCTTCTATCGCACATGGAAAGAAACTATCACATGACCAGGCTGAAAGAAACCATTTGCAAATATAAAAAAGAAATACACATAAAAGCATGTAACTCAAAGAACTGCAATGCCATCATCAATTCCTGTGAATTTTTGTCAACAGATGGGCCAACTACATGGAATATATAAGGTAACAACTGGAATAAAAGTTTTATACAATTAAGGAGACAAAGACATATACCAATAAGCCTTCTAAAAATCAGCTGGACAGTTTTATATTTTTTTACATTTATTTGCTTTTGTTCCTTAGAAAAACACTGTAAAGGAGATAGGGAAGGTATTACCTTTCCCATTTTACAAATAAAGACATCAAAATGTGCTAACTGGCTAAATGAAGAGTCAGAATTCATTCTAGTACTCTTTCCACAAGTTCCTGGACAATGCAAGTGTCCAAAATAAACCAAAACAAGCATGAGGCAAGTCTGGTTTCACATAAGTGAAAGAAAGAAAGTAAAGTCGCTCAGTCGTGTCCAAATCTGCGACCCCATGGACTGTAGACCACCAGGCTTCTCCGTCCATGGGATTCTCCAGGCAAGAATACTGGAGTGGGTTACCATTTCCTTCTCCAGGGGATCTTTCTGACCCAGGGATCGAGCCCGGGTCTCCCGCTTTGGAGGCAGACGCTTTAACCTCTGAGCCACCAGGGAAGCCCAAGGCAACTCTAATTCAAAGGTGGAAGCAGGACTTGACTTTGTGAAAGAATAGATAAAGGTAGGGGCTGAGAAGAAAATGGGTTAATTGAAGGTGTGAAGAAGTAATTTATGAAATAGAGTACTACTTCTCCAGTAGTCCACTGGAGAAGGGAATGGCAAACCACTTCAGTATACATGCCTTGAGAACCCCATGAACAGTATCAAAGGGCAAAATGATAGGATAATGAATGAGGAATTCCCCAGGTCGGTAGGTACCCAGTATGCTACTGGAGATCAGTGGAGAAATAACCCTAGAAGGAATGAAGGGATGGAGCCAAAGCAAAACCAACACCCAGTTGTGGATGTGACTGGTGATAGAAGCAAGGTCCGATGCTGTAAAGAGCAATATTGCATAGGAACTTGGAATGTTAGGTCCATGAATCAAGGCAAATTGGAAGTGGTCAAACAGGAGATGGCAAGAGTGAACGTCGACATTCTAGGAATCAGTGAACTAAAATGGACTGGAATGGGTGAATTTAACTCAGATGACCATTATATCTACTACTGTGGGCAGGAATCCCTTAGAAGAAATGGAGTAGCCATCATGGTCAACTGAAGAGTCTGAAATGCAGTACTTGGATGCAATCTCAAAAACAGCAGAATGATCTCTGTTCGTTTCCAAGGCAAACCATTCAATATTACAGTAATCCAGGCCTATGCCCCAACCAGTAACACTGAAGAAGCCAAAGTTGAACAATTCTATGAAGACCTATAAGACCTTTTACAACTAACACCCCAAAAAGATGTCCTTTTCATTATACGGGACTGGAATGCAAAAGTAGGAAGAAATACCTGGAGTAACAGGCAAATTTGGCCTTGGAGCATGGAATGAAGCAGGGCAAAGGCTAATAGAGTTTTGCCAAGAGAACGCACTGGTCATAGCAATCACCCTCTTCCAACAACACAAGAGAAGACTCTACACATGGACATCACCAGATGGTCAACACCGAAATCAGATTGATTATATTCTTTGCAGCCAAAGATGGAGAAGCTCTGTACAGTTAGCAAAAACAAGACCAGGAGCAGACTGTGGCTCAGATCATGAAATCCTCAGTGCCAAATTCAGACTTAGATTGAAGAAAGTAGGGAAAACCACTTGACCATTCAGATATGACCTAAATCAAATCCCTTATGATTATACAGTGGAAGTGAGAAATATATTTAAGGGACTAGATCTGACAGAGTGCCTGATGAACTCTGGACGGAGGTTTGTGACATTGTACAGGAGACAGGGACCAAGACCATCCCCATGGAAAAGAAATGCAAAAAAGCAAAATGGCTGTCTGAGGAGGCCTTACAAATAGCTGTGAAAAGAACAGAAGTGAAAAGCAAAGGAGAAAAGGAAAGATATAAGCATCTGAATGCAGAGTTCCAAAGAATAGCAAGGAGAGATAAGAAAGCCTTCCTCAGCAATCAATGCAAAGAAATAGAGGAAAACAACAGACTAGGAAAGACAAGAGATCTCTTCAAGAAAATTAGAGATTCCAAGGGAACATTTCATGCAAAGATGGGCTTGATAAAGGACAGAAATGGTATGGACCTAACAGAAGCAGAAGATATTAAGAAGAGGTGGCAAGAATACACAGAAGAACTGTACAAAAAAGATCTCCACGACCAAGATAATCACGAGAACGTGATCACTGACCTAGAGCCAGACATCTTGGAATGTGAAGTCAAGTGGGCCTTAGAAAGCATCACTATGAACAAAGCTAGTGGAGGTGATGGAATTCCAATTGAGCTATTTCAAATCCTGAAAGATGATGCTGTGAAAGTGCTGCACTCAATATGCCAGCAAATTTGGAAAACTCAGCAGTGGCCACAGGACTGGAAAAGATCAGTCTTCATTCCAATCCCAAAGAAAGGCAATGCCAAAGAATGCTCAAACTAATACACAAATGCACTCATCTCACACGCTAGTAAAGTCATGCTCAAAATTCTCCAAGCCAAGCTTCAGCAATATGTGAACCATGAACTCCCAGATGTTCAAGCAGCTTTTAGAAAAGGCAGAGGAACCAGAGATCAAATTGCCAACATCCGCTGGATCATGGAGAAAGCAAGAGAGTTCCAGAAAAACATCTATTTCTGCTTCTTTGACTATGCCAAAGCCTTTGACTAAAACTGTGGAAAATTCTGAAAGAGATGGGAATACCAGACCATCTAACCTGCCTCTGTATGCAGGTCAGGAAGCAACAGTCAGAACTGTACATGGAATAGGCTGGTTCCAAATTGGAAAAGGAGTATGTCAAAGTTGTATATTGTCACCCTGTTTATTTAACTTATATGCAGAGTACATCATGAGGAACGCTGGGCTGGAAGAAGCACAAGCAGGAATCAAGATCACTCGGAGAAATATCTATAACCTCAGGTATGCAGATGACACCACCCTTATGGCAGAAAGTGAAGAGGAACTCAAAAGCCTCTTGATGAAAGTGAAAGAGGAGAGTGAAAAGGTTGGCTTGAAGCTCAACATTCAGAAAACAAAGATCATGGCATCTGGTCCCATCACTTCATGGGAAATAGATGGGGAAACAGGGGAAACAGTTTCAAACTTTATGTTTTGGGGCTCCAAAATCACTGCCGACGCTGATTGCAGCCAGGAAATTAAAAGACGCTTACTCCTTGGAAGGAAAGTTATGACCAGCCTAGATAGCATATTAAAAAGCAGAGACATTACTTTGCCAACCAAGGTCCGTCTAGTCAAGGCTACGGTTTTTCCCGTGGTCATGTATGGATGTGAGAGTTGGACTGTGAAGAAAGCTGAGCACCGAAGAATTGATGCTTTTGAACTGTGGCACTGGAGAAGACTCTTGAGAGTCCCTTGGACTGCAAGGAGATCCAACCATTCCATTCTGGGGGAGATCAGTCCTGGGTGTTCATTGGAAGTACTGATGCTAAAGCTGAAACTCCAATACTTTGGCCACCTCATGCGATGAGTTGACTCACTGGAAAAGAGTCTGATGCTAGGAAGGATTGGGGGTGGGAGGAGACGGGGACGACAGAGAATGAGATGGCTGGATGGCATCACCAACTCAATGGACGTGAGTTTGATGAACTCCGGGAGTTGGTGATGGACAGGGAGGCCTGGCGTGCTTTGATTCATGGGGTTGCAAAGAGTCGGACAGGACTGAGCGACTGAACTGAGTACTACTTAGACTTATGTTTTTATCCATGAATCATATCTCACCTACAGATGCTTGGTACATAGTAGGAACTAAGTAATTCTTTGCTTAGTTAAATAATTTAATGGCACAAAGTCAATCTATATATACATTATCTGTGGTTGATAAGTATGCCTTTATCATTATCCTCAGGTCACAAAACATATGCTTTGTGAGTTCTGCAAAAAGATGGGGAAAACTGAAATTTCTTTTACCGGGAGGATGTCAAAAGGCAAAATTTTATTACCTCCACAGCTGTGATACATAACACCTTTCCCAAGGAATAGAATTCTGGTGTTCAATGTTTAAATGCATACATGCACAAACAGAATCAATCTCTCTGTTTTCTCTTGCTCTCTCTCTCACACACACACATGCAAACATACACACTCACAACAGGTGCACACACACCTAACCACAACCCCCATTTTCCCCTAAGCCTTTATTATTTGGAACACTGGCCTATTTCATGTTACACAAGATATGGAAAGCCCTTGCCTTAAGGCTTACCCATATTTACACCTTAAATGAGATAGTGTTTAAAATACAAACAAGGGTAGGGAATTCTGATATCTGATGGGGAAGGGCCTTTGACTTGAAAGTAAATTTGAGTATGGAGCCTCCCTGCTGCTGCTGCTGCTGCTGCTAAGTGCTTAAGTCCTGTGAGACTCTGTCTGCAACTCTTTGTGACCCTATGGACTGTAGCCCACCAGACTCCTCTGTCCATGGGATTTCCCAGGCAAGAATATTTGGAGTGGGTTGCCATGCCCTCCTCCAGGGGATCTTCCTAACGCAGGGATCGAACCCAGGTCTCCTGTGGCTCCTATACTGCAAGTGGATTTTTTACCACTGAGCCACCGGTGAAGCCCATGGAGCCACCCATGACCTCGCAAATCAGTTAGAATCAAAAGGCCAAGAAATGGAGGTACCTTTACTAGTCTGCAGGGAAGATTAATTCCAAAATCACTCTAAATGTAAAAACTTGTTGGGTTGAGGAAATCGAGAAGTACATAGCCGGTCAAAGGAATATGAATTCCTGCTATGTGGAAGGCTTTTAAAGATTTGAAGGAGGGAGAGAAACTGCAGGTAGAGGCTCATGGGCCCAGTATGTCCTGTATGAGGGTGTTTAACCTTAAGCTGGGCTCTAAAAGAAAAGAAACCTTAGTGACAGACCCCATTAATAACCACCAGATCCTTAAGGTAGCATGATATTCCCTTCAATAAATGTGTACAACTGTGTTTCAGAATCCAATATTAGGGAGAACGTTTTAATATGTTAACATTTACTTCCATATTTAACTAAAAAGAATACAAATCAGTATTGTAGAAGCTACGAAGAAGTATAATAGTCTCTGCCTTAGAAAACCTTCCCATCTAGTTGACAGAACAAGAAACCTACAACACAATGTAATGTCAAATGAGGGGTTTAGAGAAGCTCTTAAATAAATGGGCAAGGAAGAATTCACTTTAGTGCTAAGTTTAAGTTGAGCTGCGAAGGACCTGAAGGAATCCAAGAGGCAGGTTGGAAGATAGGACATTCTACTTTAGGGAATGGGTAAACAAAAGCCAGAATGTGAGAGACCTATGAATGGACTTGTCTGGATGGAACAGGATTTAGATGGAGAGTATAAGAGTGGCAGAGCAGCTCACGTCTGATTGAAGAGGGGCTTAGAATGCAGAGGGCCTCCCTGGTGGTTCAGATCATAAAGAATCTGCCTGCAATGCAGGAGACCAGGTTCAATCCCTGGGTCAGAAGGATCCTCTGGAGAAGGGAATGGCTACCTACTCCAGTATCTTTGCCTGGAGAATTACATGGAGAGAGAAGCCTGGCACGCTACAATCCATGGAGTTGCAAAGAGTCGGACATGACTGAGCAACTAACACTTTCACTTTCACTTTAGAATGCCAGTTTAAGAAGTCTGAAGAGCGGCAGTGTGGAGACATAAAAGATATCTGAGGAGGGAGTGACATGAGAAAGTGGCACTTGAAGAAAAATGACCTAGCTGAGGTGTGCATATGAAGTACAGAATAACGCAACTCCCAACTGGACAACCACTGTAGGAGAGAGGTAGGTTGGGAGGGACCTTGAACGTCATCTGTGTCAAACACAACCAGAGTAGTAGCAAAGAAACTAGAAAGACAGGTAGTCATGCAAAAGGCATCATGAACACTATAAATCAACTTCACAAAGTATGAATCAACTTAGCAATTGGCTGCTAAATACAAGAAGCAAGGGAAGGAAGGAAATGAAAAAAAGTCTCCAAAGTTTCATGCCTGAATGACTGAGAAAATGAAAGTGAAAGTGAAGAGTTGTCTCCGACTCTTTGCAACCCCATGGACTGTACCCCACCAGGCTCCTCCATCCATGGGATTCTCCAGGCAAGAGTACTGGAGTGCGTTGCCATTTCCTTCTCCAGGGGATTTTCCCGACCCAGGGATCAAACCTGGGTCTCCCTCATTCCAGGCAGACGCTTTAACCTCTGAGCCACCAGGGAAGCCCTGGTGAGAAAATGAAACTTGGATTTAATTTTGTAAAAGTCAATGTGCAGGGAGCTGGCGTGGGTACGAAGTGGGGAAGAATGAAGATGATTTCAGTTTAACTTACTGAATTTGAGGTGTCAGCTGGAAATCCAAGCAGAAACAAACAGCACCAAAAGGATTTGTCTAACATTATTAACAGTGGTTAAGACTCCATGCCCTCAATTCAGGGGGTATGGATTCAATTGCTGAATGGGGAAGTAAGATCCCGCATGCCAAATGACACGGCCAAAAAAAGAAAGAACAACATAGGTTTGTACTCCTTGGTTGACTCTGTTAGGTGAATGAGCTTTAAGGAATAGAAGCCCCACTAGTAATGTGTCTTGTACATAATACAAGTTCAGTGAAGTGGTGGTTGAGTCAAGGGAACTCCTCAGCTCTATTGCTCTTCCTTCTTCTCAGTCTGACTTAACCCTGACAAGTGTTAAGAACCTTCTTCCATAAAAGAAAGCCTCAGAGTTTCCCCAGACTGAGTATTTAGACTACACAGCAAAAAGCGCATTAGTAGCATCAAATGCCCCTAGCACAGAGCCATGTGGATTGATCCAAAACCTTACAAATGTTCAAGCTATTGCTGCCCTTGTAGACCATTAATATAGCAGGATGAAACAAGAATAACGATCCACAAACCACAAAATAAAATTCAGAAGTAGTCTTCTGAAGATCAATTTCATTGTGCCTGTTAAGTTTCACCTATGCTGTATGCATCATTCCAAAAAAAGTTACTCTTCATCTCTGAAGTGCAGGCCCACTAACAGGTGGATGTGCATGGGGAAGTTTATTCAGCAGCCTATAGTTTTAAAGTAATTTCAGCAGCAAGCAGCAGGGGAGTCCCCAGGAAGCCACAGGAGACAAAGAATCACCCTGCTCCCTTGGCTATCCCAAGCACACAACACTATTATCTAACCGAGAAATTGGCAACTGAAATTCCTCTCTCCCTCAAAGACAGTTTATCAATAGATTTCCCAAATAGTGTTCTACAGAGAGATGTTCATTAAACACTCATACCACCCAAGCTCACAGTCCAGTAGTCAGTCCCAGTATCACAGGTGATAAAGACCTAATAATCCATAACAGAAGAGCTGAAGTTAGTCACAGGGAACCAAATGTTAACTCCTTTATACTCTTCCCTTAATTTCTTCCTTTAGATTATTACTTCTCAAATGAAATGAGTATGGTATCACCTGCAAAGATTTTTTTCCAAACAATAAATGCTCGTGGTACTACTCTAAAAACTCTGATGACATATGTCTGAGTGTGTGGCCAGGGACATATGCATTTTGAAAAGGTTCCCAGGGTAAGACAACTATGTACCCTTGGTTAAGACCACTGCAATAGATGATCTACATTCAGTTCAGTTCAGTTCAGTCGCTCAGTCGTGTCTGACTCTTTGCGACCCCATGAACCACAGCACGCCAGGCCTCCCTGTCCATCACCAACTCCCGGAGTTCACTCAAACTCATGTCCATCGAGTCGGTGATGCCATCCAGCCACCTCATTCTCTGTCGTCCCCTTCTCCTCCTACCCCCAATCGCTCCCAGCATCAGAGTCTTTTCCAGTGAGTCAACTCGTCGCATGAGGTAGCCAAAGTATTGCAGTTTCAGCTTTAGCATCAGTCCTTCCAATGAACACCCAGGATTGATCTCCTCTAGAATGGACTGGTTGGATCTCCTTGCAGTCCAAGGGACTCTCAAGAGTCTTCTCCAGTGCCACAGTTCAAAAGCATCAATTCTTCGGCGATCAGCTTTCTTCACAGTCCAACTCTCACACCCATACATGACCACGGGAAAAACCATAGCCTTGACTAGACGGACCTTGGTTGGCAAAGTAATGTCTCTGCTCTTTAATATGCTATCTAGGCTGGTCATAACTTTCCTTCCAAGGAGCAAGCGTCTTTTAATTTCATGGCTGCAATCAGCATCTGCAGTGATTTTGGAGCCCAGAAAAATAAAGTCTGACACTGTTTCCACTGTTTTTCCATCTATTTCCCATGAAGTGATGGGACCAGATGCCATGATCTTTGTTTTCTGAATGTTGAGCTTCAAACCAACCTTTTCACTCTCCTCTTTCACTTTCATCAAGAGGCTTTTGAGTTCCTCTTCACTTTCTGCCATAAGGGTAGTGTCATCTGCATATCTGAGGTTATTGATATTTCTCCCGGCAATCTTGATTCCAGCTTGTGCTTCTTCCAGCCCAGCGTTCCTCATGATGTACTCTGCATATAAGTTAAATAAGCAAGGTGACAATATACAACCTTGACGTACACCTTTTCCTATTTGGAACCAGTCTGTTGTTCCATGTCCAGTTCTAACTGTTGCTTCCTGACCTGCATACAGGTTTCTCAAGAGGCAGGTCAGGTGGTCTGGGATTCCCTTCTCTTTCAGAAAGTTCCACAGTTTATTGTGATCCACACAGTCAAAGGCTACCTTACACATTTAAAATAACAGGCTTATATTCACTTAATCCCCATTTCCTCCACCAGGTATCCACTAACTTTTCTCTCCACATATTTGCCTGTTTCAGACATTTCACATAAATGGAATCAGACATTATGTTTTTTGTGGCTGGCTTCTTTCACTTAGGGCAATATTTTGGGGGTTCATCTATGTTTTAGCATATATCTGTACTAAATTTCTTTTACGATTGAATAATATTCCATTGCAGAGAATATTATGCCTCATTTTGCTTACCCACTGGACATTTGGGTTGATTCCACTTTTTGGTTATCATGAATAATGCTGCTAGGAACATTTGTCCATATGTTTTCAATTATCTTTGGTATATACCTAGGAGTAGAATTGCTGGGTCATAAGGAACTACCAAGCTGTTTTTCAAAACAGCTATATCATTTTACATTTCCACCAGCAGTGTATGAAGTTGTCTACTTCTCTACACCTCTGCTCCTTATTTTTTCATTATAGCCATTCTAGTGAATGTGAGATGGTAACTCCATTGTAGTTTAAAAAAAAAAACTAAATTGAGTTACAATTGACATACAACATTAGTTTCAGCTGTACATGATTTAATATTTATATATAAATTTGTAAATTGATCACCACAGTAAGTCTAGCTAACAACTATAACCATACATAGTTACAGAATTTTTTTTCTTATGATGAGAACTTTTAAGATCTACTCTCAGCAGCTTTCAAACATACAATATACTATTATGAACTATAGTTGCCATGTTGTACATTACATCTCCATGGACCTATTCATTTTATAACTAGAGGATTCTTTCTTTTGACTGTCTTCACTCATTTCACCCATACCCACCCCCTACTTCTGGCAGCCACCAATCTGTTCTCAGCATTTTTGAGCTTGTTTTTGTTTTGATTCCATATATAAGTGAGGTCACAAGGTATTTATCTCCACTGTGGTTTTAATTTGCACTTTCCTGATAGATCATGACATTGAGCATCTTTTCATGAAGTTTTCACTTAGCTATTTGAATATCCTCTGTGCTGAAATATTTGTTTCCTTTGCCCATTTTGTAAAATTTTGGTGATCTTATGTTGTAATCCCAAGAGTCTTTTGTAAATCCTATATATGAATTCCTTATTGAATATTTATGTTGCAAATGTTTTCTCCTAGTCTGTTATGTTTATTTACTAATGTTTCTTTTGATAAACAAAAGTTTCTGTATTTTGATGAGGTCCAGTTTATTAATTTCTCTTTTTTTTGGACTGTATTTGCAGTGTTCTATCTAAGAAATCCTTGTCCAGTTCAAAGTCTGAAAGATTATCTCTTATATTTTCCTCTAAAATTTTTATTCTTTTGGCACTTACATTTGAGCCTATCAGACATTTTGAATTAACTTTGAGATATGGTGCATTATGAGGATTTAAGATTATCTCTTTGCATGTGGATGTCCAAATGTTCCAGCACCATTTGTTGAAGAAAATTTTTTTTTCTCCCAATAATTCTATTCCACTGATTTATATGCCTATCTTTTTGCCAGTAACACACTCTCTTAACTACTGCTTTATACAAACTGAGTTTTCTGTTCCCTGAATATACTATGTTATCTCTCACCTCCAAGTCTTTGCACGTTTTAATTCTTCTACCTAAAACAGTCTTATCATAGATAATTCTTACTTATTTTCATGTCTAAGCTCAGAAAATGCTGGGTCAAGTACTCCTCCTTAGTGCTCGAGATCTTATAATTAACCTTATCAATGCATTATCATATTATATTATAACTGCCTGTTCACTTGACTGTAAACACTATGATGGCAATATTCCTCTCTAACAAATTCAACAGTTGCCTCTTCACTGTTTTGTACAGTGCCTGATACATAGGAGATGATCAATACTTGTTGAAGGAATGATTAACTGATTCTGCTTCTACAAATGGAAGACTAAGTAATTCAGACCAAATTTCATGCTAGAAACAATAAGAAAAGAGGGATAAAATATAAATCATATATATATATAAAGGCATCCAAGTTCTAACAAAGCAATGAAGTGATATGGAGCCAAGATTCAGCATAGAAAGAAAACTGAGAGAGGCTCTTTTTCTCCTTAGATCATTGGCTCATCACAGAAGAGTCAGTTTAGAGAAAGCAGGATATATCATGAGAGGCAACCACAGAAAAGTCCTCAGATGTTTGGTTCAAACTGAGAAAGGAAAGATACCTAAAGGAAGTCTAAAATAAAGGACAGCTTCAAATTATCTCAGTCTCAGATTGGATTAAGGTGGTAATGGGATTCTTACTACGCAAAACCACCTGCCAAAAGTGAGCATAAATCCTACTTTCTGAATAAAACTGAAAACAACTGAGGCCTCAAACCATCTCTACTATAGTTTTTCATATGCAGTGTCCACCACTCAACCAAAAATAACCTGGCATATGAGGAACAAGGAAAAGTGATAGACAATCAACAGAAACAGACTACAGAAATATACCTTAGAGGATTCACATAATGGACTTGCCACATGAAGAATTTCAAATAATTGTGCTTAGTAAGTTCAACAGAAGAAAAGACTAAATTGTAAGTTATGGCAAAGAAATGAACAGTATTAAAAAATACAAATAGAAAGTCTAGAAATAAAAAATATATGTCAGAAGTAAAATTAAGAGGGTGAGTTTAACAGGTTAGACAAAGCTAATGAGAGAAGTCAGAAAAAATATACAGAATGAAATACAAAGAAAAGAAAGGATGGGATTTAGAACAAATTGTTTAAGAGACATCAGGGATACAGAGAAAATTTCTTAAAGAGGTTGTAACTCAATCTTAAAAATGACAAAATAGAATAATGAAGGAATACACTTAAAGGGATAATAACTGAGACTATTTCAAAACTGACAAAAATGATCAAGCAACAGATTCAAGTTCTTTGAATTCCAATGAAGATAAATATAAAGAAAGTCACACTTAAGCACATCATGATAAATGACTAAAACCCAAAGATCAGCAGAAACATTAAAAACAGCAAGAGAAAAAGGCACATTACCTTCAAAGAGGTAAATAAAAAAATTTCGGCTTATTTCCCAGCACATAGTACCAGCCAGTAAGATGTGACAGGGTAGCTTCAAAACACTGAAAGAAAAATAAATGCTAACGTAGAATTCTATACTCCATAAAAAAGTATTTCAAAAATGAAGGTGAAATAAAGACATATTTTCAGACATACAAAAACAAAACAATCATCAGCAGAAACACACAAAAAGGAATTTTAAAGGGTATTATTAAGCAGAAGGAAATTATGCCGAACAGAAACTTGAGAAGAAGGAATGAAGAGCAAAGAAAAGTGTAGACACATGGGGTAATCTAAATAAAACAATAACAACAGTGGCATGTGCAGTTCAAATTATATAGATAATTCAGTTCAGTTCAGTTGCTCAGTCATGTCCGAATCTTTGCGACCCCAAGAATCACAGCACGTCAGGCCTCCCTATCCATCACCAACTCCCAGAGTTCACTCAAACTCGTGCATAGAGTCGGTGCTGCCATCCAGCCATCTCATTCTCTGTCGTCCCCATCTCCTCCCACCCCCAATGACTCCCAGCATCAGAGTCTTTTCCAGTGAGTCAACTCATTGCAAGAGGTGGCCAAAGTATTGGAGTTTCAGCTTTAGCATCAGTCCTTCCAATGAACACCCAGGATTGATCTCCCCCAGAATGGACTGGTTGGATCTCCTTGCAGTCCAAGGGACTCTCAAGAGTCTTCTCCAGCACCACAGTTCAAAAGCATCAATTCTTCGGCGATCAGCTTTCTTCACAGTCCAACTCTCACATCCACACATGACCATGGGAAAAACCATAGCCTTGACTAGACGGACCTTTGTTGGCAAAGTAATGTCTCTGCTTTTTAATATGCTATCAAGGTTGGTCATAACTTTCCTTCCAAGGAGTAAGCATCTTTTAATTTCATGGCTGCAATCAGCATCTGCAGTGACTTTGGAGCCCCCAAAAATAAAGTCTGACACTGCTTCCACTGTTTCCCCATCTATCTCCCAAGAAGTGATGGGACCAGATGCCATGATCTTAGTTTTCTGAATGTTGAGCTTCAAGCCAACCTTTTCACTCTCCTCTTTTACTTTCATCAAGAGGCTTTTTAATTCCTCTTCACTTTTTGCCATAAGGGTGGTGTCATCTGCATATCTGAGTTTATTGATATTTCTCCCGGCAATCTTGATTCCAGCTTGTGCTTCTTCCAGCCCAGCGTTCCTTATGATGTACTCTGCATATAAGTTAAATAAGCAGGGTGACAATATACAACCTTGATGTACTCCTTTTCCTATTTGGAACCAGTCTGTAAATTACAAAACAAAAATAGCATATGGATAGCAGGGGGTAAATGGAATTCAATTATTATAAAGCCTTTTCACTATATAGGAAGAGGTGAAAGTACTAATTTACATCAGAGTATAATAAGTATGCATGCTGTAATCTTTAGGATATCTACTAAGCCAATAGTAAAAGAATATATATCTATAAAGTTAACAAAATTTTTTTAAAAAGTTAGTAAAAATATCCAAAAGAATGCAATAAGGAGAGAAAAGGTTCATAGAACAGGTAAGATGAGTAGAATGCAAACAGTATGTGGCATATTTAAAGGCAATATATAATTAATTACATTAATGAAAATTAATTGAATGTGCCAGTTAAAATAAACAATCTGAATTTTTTTTTTCATGTTAAAATGCGAATTTTAATAGTAAAAACTTTTCTGTAAATATAGTTGTTATCAGCCTCTCTGCATACAGCTTGGTTCAGACATATACAGATATGATATACAACAATCTGAATTTTAAAAGGAAACTATATGTCCCTTTACAAGAGATCAGTCTAAAAAAAAAAGGTTAAATTTTTCAAAGATGGAAGATATATCATGCAAATGGTGTATGAAAAAAGTAGTATTGATATCAAGCAGTACAGAATTTAAAGTAAAAAATATTACTACAGATAAAGAGGGACATTTCATAATAGAAGGTACAATTAAACAAGAAGTTGTAACAGTACTAAATTTGTCAGTCAGTTCAGTCGCTCAGTCATGTCCGACTCTGTGACCCCATGGACTGCAGCATGCCAGGCTTCCCTGTCCATCACCAACTCCCAGAGCTTGCTCAAACTCACATCCATCGAATTGGTGATGCCATCCAACCATCTCATCCTCTGTCTTCCTCTTTGCCTCCTGCCTTCAATCTTTCCCAGCACCAGGGTCTTTTCCAATGAGTCACTTCTTACCATTAGATGGCCAAAGTACCGGAGTTTCAGCTTCAACATCAGTCCTTCCAATGAATATTCAGGACTGATTTATTTAGGATGGACTGGCTGGATCTCCTAGCAGTCCAAGGGATTCTCAAGAGTCTTCCTCAACACCACAGTTCAAAAGCATCAATTCTTCAGCGCTCAGCCTTCTTTATAGTCCAACTCTCACATCCATAAATGACTCCTGGAAAAACCATAGCTTTGACTAGATGGACCTTCATCAGCAAAGTGATATCTCTGCTTATTAATACACTATCTAGGTTTGTCATATCATTTTTTCCAAGAAGCAAGCATCTTTCAATTTCATGGCTGTGGTCGCTGTCCACAGTAATTTTGGAACCCAAGAAAATAAAGTCTGTCACTGTTTTCATTGTTTCCCCATCTATTTGCCATGAACTGATGGGACCAGATGCCATGATCTTAGTTTCATGAATGTTGAGTTTTAAGCCAGCTTTTTCACTCTCCTTTTTAACCTTCATCAAAAGGCTCTTTAGTTCCTCTTTACTTTCTGCCATTAGGGTGGTGTCATCTGTATATCTAAAGTTATTGATATTTCTCCCAGCAGCTTGTTTCCAGCTTGTGCTTCATCCAGTTCAGCATTTCTCATTATGTATTCTACAAAGAATCTAGATAAGCAGGGTGACTATATACAGCCCTGACATATTCCTTTCCTAATTTTGAACCAGTTTGTTATTCCATGTCCAGTCTAACTGTTGCTTCTTGACGTGCATACAGGTTTCTCAGGAGGCAAGTAAGGTCGTCTGGTATTCCCATCTCTTTAAGAATTTCCATAAATTTGTTGGGATCCACACAGTCAAGGCTTTAGCATAGTCAGTGAAGCAGAAGTAGATGTTTTTCTGGAACTCTCTTGCTTTTTCTATGATCCACCGGATGTTGGCAATTTGATCTCTGGTTCCTCTGACTTCTCTAAATTCAGCTTGTCTATCTGGAAGTTCTTGATTCATGTACTGCTGAAACCTAGCTTGAAGGATTTTGAGCATTACCTTGCTAGCATGTGAAATAAGTGCAATTGTGCAGTAGTTTTAACATTCTTTGTCACTGCCCTTTTTTGTGGTTGGAATGAAAACTGACCTTTTCCAGTACTGTGGCCACTACTGAGTTTTCCAAATTCGCTGGCATATGGAGTGCAGCACTTTCACAGCATCATTTTTAGGATTTGAAATAGCTCAGCTGAAATTCCATCACCTCCACTAACTTTGTTCATAGTAATGCTTCCTAAGGCCCACTTGACTTCACATCCAGGATGTCTGGTTCTAGGTGAGTGATCAAAGCAACATGGTTAACTGGGCCATTAAGACCTTTTTTGTATAGTTCTGTGTATTCTTGCACCTCTTCTTAATATTTTCTGCTTCTGTCAGTTCCTTATCATTTCTGTCCTTTATCGAGCCCATCTTTGCATGAAATGTTCCCTTGGCTTCTCTAATTTTCTTGAAGAGATCTCTAGTCTTTCCTATTCTGTTGTTTTCCTCTATTTCTTTGCACTGATCACTGAGGAAGGCTTTCTTATCTTTCATTGCTATTCTTTGGAACTCTGCATTCAGATGGGTATATCTTTTCTTTCCTACTTTGCATTTCACTTCTTTTCTTTTCTCCGCTATTTGTAAAGCCTCCTCAGACAACCATTTTGTCTTTTTGCATTTATTCTCCTTGTGGATGGTTTTGGTCACCGCCTCCTATACAAGGTTATGAACCTCTGTCCATAATTCTTCAGGCACTCTATCAGATCTAATCCCTTGAATAAACAAGTACTTTAAATCATACAGAGATTTCCCCTAACTGAAGAAGGTTAGACATAAAACCAAAACATAAAACAGAAGCAGTATTATAACAAACACAATAAAGACTTTACAAATGGTCCACATCAAAAAAAAATCATAAAACTTACATGACATGTTAAAATTGTGCTTAGAAATTTATATTCTAAAAATGCAGATATTAGAAAAGAAGAATGATTTAGGCATCCTCTCAAGAAATTAGATTCTTTTAAAACCAGTAGATTAAAGTCAAAGAAATTAGAAATAAGAAAATTTTAAAGACAATAGCAGAAATTGATGAAACATAAATCAAACAATCCAGAGTGTGAATCAACTAATAAAACTGATGAATCCCTTGTAAGACTAACCAAGATAAAGGACAGCATATACTTATAATCAATATCAGGAATGAAAAGGGGAAACACTATAGGTCATACAGATTAAAAGTTAAAGATTTAAACACACTATAGTACACAAACTGCTAATAATACATATATCAACTGGCATGGATCTCAAGGGCATTATACTGAGTGAAAAAAATGCCACCCTCAAAATGTTAACATACTGTATAATTTCATTTATACAGTATTCCCAAAATGACAAAATTATAGAGTTGGAGAAGAGATTAGTTGCCAGAGGTTAAAAATAACAGGGAATGGGAGATGTGAATAGAAAGAATAGTACAAGGGATATCCCTGCAGTGATGAAACAATTCTGTTTTAAGGCAATAGTGGCTACAAAGATTTACATGTGGTAAAATGATAGAACTATACACATACTTTCTATCTACATAAAGTTTTCTGGTTTTTATATTGTACTATAGTTACAAAGCTAGTGGAGGTGATGGAATTCCAGTTTAGCTATTTCAAATCCCGAAAGACGATGCTGTGAAAGTGCTGAACTCAATATGCCAGCAAATTTGGAAAACTCAGCCACGGCCACAGGACTGGAAAAGGTCAGTTTTCATTCCAATCCCAAAGAAAGGCAATTCCAAAGAATGCTCAAACTACTGCACAATTGTACTCAGCTCACACGCTAGTAAAGTCATGCTCAAAATTCTCCAACCCAGGCTCTTCAGCAATATGGGAATCGTGGACTTCCAGATGTTAAAGATGGTTTTAGAAAAGGCAGAGGAACCAGAGATCAAATCGCCAACATCTGCTGAATCATCAAAAAAGCAAGAGAGTTCCAGAAAAACAACTATTTCTGTTTTCTTGAATATGTCAAAGCCTTTGACTGTGTGGATCACAATAAACTGTGGAAAATTCTGAAAGAGATGGGCATACCAGACCACCTGACCTGCCTCTTGAGAAACCTGTATGCAGGTCAGGAAGCAACAGTTAGAACTGTACATGGAACAACAGACTGGTTCCAAATAGGAAAAGGAGTACGTTAAGGCTGGATATTGTCACCCTGCTTATTTAATTATATGCAGAGTATATCATGAGAAACGCTGGGCTAGAGGAAGCACAACTTGGAATCAAGATTGCCAGGAGAAATATCAATAACCTCAGATATGCAGATGACACCACCTTTATGGCAGAAAGTGAAGAGGAACTCAAAAGACTTCTTGATGAAAGTGAAAGAGGAGAGTGACAAAGTTGGCTTAAAGCTCAACATTCAGAAAACGAAGATCATGGCATCTGGTCCCATCACTTCATGGGAAATAGATGGGGAAACATTGGAAACAGTGTCAGACTTTATTTTTCTGGGCTCCAAAATCACTGCAGATGGGGATTACAGCCATGAAATAAAAAGATGCTTACTCCTTGTAGGAAAGTAATGACCAACTTAGATAGCATATTAAAAAGCAGAGACATTCCTTTGTCAACAATGGTCTGACTAGTCAGTTCAGTTCAGTTCAGTTGCTCAGTCGTGTCCGACTCTTTGCGACCCCATGAACCACAGCACGCCAGGCCTCCCTGTCCATCACTAACTCCCGGAGTTCACTCAAACTCATGTCCATCGAGTCGGTGATGCCATCCAGCCATCTCATTCTCTGTCGTCCCCTTCTCCTCCCACCTCCATTCCCTCCTAGCATCAGACTCTTTTCCAGTGAGTCAACTCGTCGCATGAGGTAGCCAAAGTATTGCAGTTTCAGCTTTAGCATCAGTACTTCCAATGAACACCCAGGACTGATCTCCCCCAGAATGGACTGGTTGGATCTCCTTGCAGTCCAAGGGACTCTCAAGAGTCTTCTCCAGTGCCACAGTTCAAAAGCATCAATTCTTCGGTGATCAGCTTTCTTCACAGTCCAACTCTCACATCCATACATGACCATGGGAAAAACCATTGCCTTGACTAGACGGACCTTGGTTTGCAAAGTAATGTCTCTGCTTTTTAATATGCTATCTAGGTTGGTCATAACTTTCCTTCCGAGGAGTAAGCGTCTTTTAATTTCATGGCTGCAATCAGCATCTGCAGTGATTTTGGAGCCCAAAAAAATAAAGTCTGATACTGCTTCCACTGTTTCCCCATCTATTTCCCATGAAGTGATGGGACCAGATGCCATGATCTTAGTTTTCTGAATGTTGAGCTTCAAGCCAACCTTTTCACTCTCCTCTTTCACTTTCATCAAGAGGCCTTTGAGTTCCTCTTCACTTTCTGCCATACGGGTGGTGTCATCTGCATATCTGAGGTGACTGATATTTCTCCCAGCAATCTTGATTCAGCTTGTGCTTCTTCCAGCCCAGCGTTCCTCATGATGTACTCTGCATATAAGTTAAATAAGCAGGGTGACAATATACAACCTTGACGTACTCCTTTTCCTATTTGGAAGCAGTCTGTTGTTCCATGTCCAGTTCTAACTGCTGCTTCCTGACATGCATACAGGTTTCTCAAGAGGCAGGTCAGGTAGTCTGGTATGCCCATCTCTTTCAGAATGTTCCACAGTTTATTGTGATCCACACAGTCAAAGGCATAGTCAATGAAGCAGAAATAAATGTTTTTCTGGAACTCTCTTGCTTTCTCCATGATCCAGCAGACGCTGGCAATTTGATCTCTGGTGCCTCTGCCTTTTCTAAAACTTGCTTGAACATCTGGAAGTTCACGGTTCACATATTGCTGAAGCCTGGCTAGGAGAATTTTGAGCATGACTTTACTAGCGTGTGAGATGAGTGCAATTGTGCGGTAGTTTGAGCATTCTTTGGCATTGCCTTTCTTTGAGATTGGAATGAAGACTGACCTTTTCCAGTCCTGTGGCCACTGCTGAATTTTCCAAATTTGCTGGCATATTGAGTGTAGCACTTTCACAGCATCATCTTTCAGGATTTGAAATAGCTCAATTGGAATTCTATCACCTCCACTAGCTTTGTTCGTAGTGATGCTCTCTAAGGCCCACTTGACTTCACATTCCAAGATGTCTAGCTCCAGGTAAGTGATCACACCATTGTGATTATCTTCGTTGTGAAGATCTTTTTTGTACAGTTCTTCTGTGTATTCTTAGCCTGGCTAGTCAAGGCTATGGTTTTTCCAGTGGTCAAGTATGGATGTGAGACCTCAGCTATAAAGAAAGCTGAGTGCCAAAGAATTGATTCTTTTGAACTGTGGTGTTGGAGAAGACTCTTTAGAGTCCCTTGGGCTGCAAGGAGATCCAACCAGTCCATCCTAAAGGAGATCAGTCGTGGGTGTTCATTGGTAGGACTGATGTTGAAGCTGAAACTCCAGTACTTTGGCCACCTGATGCAAAGAACTGACTCACTGGAAAAGACCCTGATGCTGGAAAAGATTGAGGGCAGGAGAAAAAGGGGACGACAGAGGATGAGATGGTTGGATGGCATCACCAACTCAATGGACATGGGTTTGGGTGGACTCCGGGAGTTGGTAATGGACAGGGAGGCCTGGTGTGCTGCAGTTCATGGGGTCTCATAGAGTCAGACCCTTTAAAAAGTTTTTAAAACAGCTAATGATAACCACAATGGAAAATACTTCATACCAATTAGGATAGTAATTTTAAAAAATATTAAAAAATATCAAGCTTTGGTGAGGATGTGGAGAAATTGGAACAAGTGTTGGTAGGATGTGAAACTGCATTGCTTGGGGGAATATAAAAAAATACAACCACTATGGCAAACAATTTGTCAGTACTTCAAAAACAATTAAACGGAATTACCATATAAGCCACCAATTTCACACAAAAGAGCTAAAAGCAGGGACACACATACTTGAATGCCAATATTCATAGCAACATTATTCACAAAAGCCAAAAATACAAAAAACCAAAACTTCCATCAACAAATGAACAGATAAACAAATATGGTGTACACACATACACACAGTGAAATATTATTTAGCCATTTAAAAAAAGGATAAAATTCTGACACATACTACAACATTGATGAAATAACACAGACACAAAAGGAGAAATATCATTCCACTTATGTGTGCATGCTCAGTCACTTGTGTCTGATCCTTTGTGACCCCATGGACTGTAGATCGCCAAGCTCCTCTGTCTATAGTATTACCCTGGAGAGGACACTGGAGTGGTGTTGCCATGTTCTCCTCCAGGGGATTTTCCTAGCCCAGGGATCAAAACTGCACCTCCCACAGCTCCTGCATTGACAGGTGGATTCTTTACCACTGAGCCCCCTGGGAAGCCCAAGTTGAATACACTGATATGTGAGATACCTAAAATAGGCAAATTCAAAGAAACAGAAAGTAGAATGAAGCCTACTAGTGGTCACAGGTAGGCGGAAATAGGGAGTTACTGTTTAATGGGTATGGATTTTCTGTTTGGGAGAACTGAGTTTTGAAAACAGAGTGGCGATGGGTACCCATATTCTGAATGTACTCTCTGTCAGTGAACCATAAAAATGGTTATAATGATAAGTTTCATGTTACATATATTTTACCACATCATTAACAAAAGAGTGAGGCAATGGCAACCCACTCCAATACTCTTGCCTGGAAAATCCCACAGATGGAGGAGCCTGGTAGGCTGTAGTCCATGAGGCCGCGAAGAGTCAGACATGACTGAACGACTTCACTTTCACTTTTCACTTTCATACATTGGAGAAGGAAATGGCAACCCACTCCAGTGTTCTTGCCTGGAGAATCCCAGGGACAGAGGAACCTGGTGGGCTGCTGTCTATGGGGCCGCACAGAATCGGACACGACTGAAGCTACTTAGCAGCTGCAGCAGCAGCAGAGGATATCATGAAACTGTTTCTGTGAATAAATTGAAATTTTTTGCTAAATAAATTCCTAGAACACAAATTTACCAAAAAACTGAATAAAATCTGAAAATCTTATCTCTATCAACATAGCAAATGGGACTTCTCTGGTGGTCCAGTGGCTAAGACTACACTACTAATGCAGGGGGCCCGGGTTCAATCCTTGGTCAGGAAACTAGATCCTACATGCTGCAACTAAGACCTGGTGAAGCCAAATAAATAAATAAATGTTTTTTAAAAGACAGAAAATCTAGAGATTAAAATCTTCCTTTCCCCCACCCAAAAAATTCCAGGTGCAGATGCTTTGCTACATTTGAGGAAGAATTATTACTAATATTACATAAACTCTTGCAGACAAAAAGTAGAAATGAAATACTTTCAAGTAATCTTATGGGAACATTTTAACCTTGTCCAAGACTGATAAGGAAGGAAAACTACATGCTAATCTCAATCATGAACATAGATGCAAAAATCCTAAATGAAATTTTAGCAAACCAAATCTAGCAATATATAAAACAAATAATACATCATATTCAGGACAACTGAAGCAAAGTTGGGAAAAAAGAAAAACATACTTGAACACTGAATCAAACTGAAGTAATCTCTCTTTTTTGATGACAGTTTTATGAAGAAAATAAATATTCAGATAATCAAAAATGTATAAAGCTAAATGAAATCAAGAAAATAAATAACAGTATGTATTTCAAATGGAATTATGAAATTACATATCAATGCTTAGGATGGAGCTAGGGGAAATGCTGAATGTAGTAAAAGATAGGAGATAATGTGAACTGTCACCCACTGTAAATGTTTGCAAATGTATATTCTTTAAACAAACAGGATTATTATAGGTGATTCTATATGAACACGAAAGCCTTAATTTCTAGGCTTTGCACTTCATATATGAGAAGAAATATGACAATCTGAGTTAATTTATACAATAAACCAAAGTCCTAAATAAATAAAACAGCAAGACTAGGTTTATCCCACAAGTGCAAAAATTGTTTTAACACTAAAACACTAAACACTACATTAAATGGGAAAAGTTATATAATTATCTCAATAGATGCAAGAAAACTGTTTGATAAAATGCTATTTCCATTTATGATTAAAACAAAACTCTCAGTAAACTAGTACTAAAAAAGAACTTTTAAAGTGATAAATAACTAGAAAAAACTTAAAACTATAGCAAACATTATGGAGGTGAAACATCAAATGCTTTTGGGAATAGGACAAAGATGCATGTTATTTCTATTTCTTTTTTTTTCCTTCCCTCTGTCCTGCTATTACTGTTCCTAAACAGCATTTTTCTGAAGGTTCAAGCCAGTGCAATAAGGTAAGAAAAAAATCTTAAGTATAGATATTAGAAAGGAAGAAATAGAAAGATAAAACATCATTTTTCACAAATGGTGTGATGGTGTACATAGAAAATCCACAAGACCTACAGATATTTTGTTAGTACTAATAAATGAGTTCAACACAATTTTTTTTGTAGACTTTGTATACTGTATACAAAGTCAATATATAACATAAACTATATTTCTAGGCATAAGCCAGAAGCAATTTTAAAATGAAGTTTTAAAATTATATGGTCCCAGGTTGGTTTTCCTGTGAAGCAGACTGGGCGACATAGTTTATCAAGCACTATTTTTATTAGTGGCTTCCTTGGTGGCTCAGACGGTAAAGCGTCTGCCTGTAATGCGGGAGACCCGGGTTCGATCCCTGGGTCGGGAAGATGCCCTGGAGAAGGAAATGGCACCCCACTCCAGTACTCTTGCCGGGAAAATCCCATGAACAGAGGAGCCTGGTAGGTAACAGTCCATGGGGTCGCAAAGAGTCGGACACGACTGAGCAGCTTCACTTCACTTCACTTTTATTAGAAAGTGCTTTGGGGATCAACATATATATAAGAGGGGAAAAACAATCTCCAAAAGACCGTAGCCAAATTCATAGATAGCTCTGGAGCTAATATGTCCCTTCAAAGGTTTCTGTATTTGGGGAAGAAAGGGCAAGCCTTTATACCTCCTCATTAATCAGGCACTGGATGGATGACGATGGACGATGCAAGGAAGCATCTCCTTGGGAGATGAGACAACTGTCCTTGAGACAATTTTCTTCAACCAAGACATGGACTTAGGAGATGGATCACAGCATCAACTGCAGATAACATTTTAAATGGTTTCAAAAATATCAAATGTCTTAGAATAAATCTAATGAAAGATGTACAAGTGCCATACACAGAAAACTATAAAATATTACCAAGAAAAATTAAAGACCTAAGTTAGTGAGGATATACACCATATTCATAGATTGGAAGATTCAATATAGTAAAGGAAAGTTCTCCCTAAATTGATTTTTAGATTCAATCCAATCAAAACAAAAATCCCAGGAGGGTTTTCTCCCTTAATTTTATTTTACTGTGGTTAGAACTCATAACATGCGACCCACACTCTTAAAATTTTAAGTGTACAACACATTATTTTTGACTATATATGTTCTATAGCAGATCTCTAGAACTTATATTGCTTAGAAGAAGAAGAAGAAGTGAAATGAAGTCGCTCAGTCGTGTCCGACTCTTTGCGATCCCATAAACTGTAGCCTACCAGGCTCCTCTGTCCACAGGATTTTCCCGGCAAATAGTACTAGAGTGGGTTGCCATTTCCTTCTCCAGGGGCTCTTCCCAACCCAGGGATTGAACCCGGGTCCCACATTGTAGACAGACGCTTTACTGTCTGAGCCACTGGGGAAGTCCTAATATTGCTTAAGTGAAATTTAATGCCTGTTGATTAGTAACCACATCTTCTCTCTATTTTAGATACCTCATATAAGTGGAATCATGTACTATTTGCCTTTCTGTGTCTGGTTTATTTCACTTAGCATAATGTCCTCAAGGTTCATCCATGTTGTCACATGTGGCAGCATCTCTTTTTTAATGTGAAGTAGTACCCTATTGTATATATGTATATACCATATTTTCTATATCCATTTATGTATCGATGGACATTTCTATTGTTTCCACATCTTAGCTATTATGAATGCTGCAATGAACATGCAAAAGCAAATATTTTGAGATCCAGGTCTCACTCATCTCACACGCTAGCAAAATAAAGCTCAAAATTCTCCAAGCCAGGCTTCAACAGTACGTGAACCGTGAACTTCCAGATGTTCAAGCTGGATTTAGAAAAGGCAGAGGAACCAGAGATCAAATTGCCAACATCCGTTGGATCATCGAAAAAGCAAGACGGTTGCAGGAAAAAAACATCTACTTTTGCTTTATTGACTATGCCAAAGCCTTTGACTGTGTGGATCACAACAAACTGGAAAATTCTTCAAGAGATGGGAATACCAGACCACCTGACCTGTCTCCTGAGAAATCTGTATACAGGTCAAGAAGCAACAGTTAGAACCAGACATGGAACAACAGACTGGTTCCAAATATGAATAGGAGTACGTCAAGGCTGTACATTGTCACCCTGCTTGTTTAACTTCTATGCTGAGTACATCATGTGAAATGCAGGACTGGATGAAGCACAAGCTGGAATCAAGATTGCAGGGAGAAATATCGATAACCTCAGATACGCAAATGACACCACCCTTGTGGCAGAAAGCAAAGAAAAACTAAAGAGCCTCTTAATGAAAGTGAAAAAGGAGTGAAAAATCTGGCTTAAAGCTCAACATTCAGAAAACTAAGATCATGGCATCCAGTCCCATCACTTCATGGCAAGTAGATGGGGAAACCATGGAAACACTGAGAGACTTTATTTTGGGGGGCTCCAAAAACACTGCAGATGGTGACTGCAGCCATGAAATAAAAAGACACATGCTCTTTGGAAAAGAAGTTATGACTAACTTAGACAGCATATTAAAAAGCAGAGGAGAACAAGATGGCAGAGGAGTAGATGGATGTGGAGTACATCTCTCTCCACAGATACATCAGGAATACACCTTCAGACACAGAAGTACATGCAGAACACCAGCTGACAGTGTACAGGAGAACATGACCAGTGGAAAAGAATATACACAAGCACACAAAACTCGGTAGGACGAAGGAACTAGGGGGGAAAACAGGAGTGTTGGTAGGATTGGACCTGCCCTCAGTGGGCAGGGGTCCGATCCCCACAGCAGGGCAACTGTCTGAGTCAGAAGAGAAACATTGAAAGCTGAGAGTGAAACAGCTGATCTGTGGCAGCCTAAACGGAATGAGAATCAGACAGTCCTTGCTGAAGCCATACATACCTGGGACAGGAACACTGGTCTCCTGGAAGGTGCAGCAGCTGGGAGCTGGAGTTTAGGGATTTTGGAGCAATCCCAGGGTGGGGGCTGCTGTTGACTGTGGAGAGATGGATTGAGGGGATGTGAGGGAGGAGATCACAGTGGGAAATGCTGGTGCAAGAAAGCCAGGCAGCCATGGAAGCAAGGTGATACTGTTGAGTCACGCATGGAGGGTAGAGCCATCACCATAGCCTCTCTCTCCCCACAGGCCAGCATCAGCAGCTGAGCAATAGAGAGCCTGGCCCATCAAATGCCAGACACACTGAACTACAGAGTGGGACCACACCTAGGGTGCTCCTTTAAGTGCCTGACACACCGATCTACAGAGTAGGAACCCAGTCAGTGGGGCCCCTCTATGTGCCTGATGCGCCGAACAACAGAGAAGGACCCTCTAAGTGCTTGAAGGGATGGAGCTACAGAGAAAGACTGGCCAAAGAGGCCTCCTGATCACCAGCTACAAGAAGCTCGAAAAAAAGATTCTGATAGGGCCATAACTCCTGCCATGGAGGCAGTCTATGTCCTTGAACGCTTGGCACCGCCAGGGTCTCTTCATGCCAAGCAGCTGCGCCACCTTCACGCTCAACTCTCACTGGGGCAGAAGTGCCACAGACAAAAAAAGTCTTGTGTCTATGTACACAGGGTCACTTTGGTCAACCCTATAGACTGTGGCCTGCCAGATTTCTCTGTCAGAGAGGGGCTTCTCCAGGCAAGAATACTGGAGCGTGTCAGCCAATACTGGTTGCCATACCCTTCTAGAGGCACTATATTTCCTGCTGCCCTAGCCACCCACCGACTACCTGGTGCTGCCAGAACCCCTGCGACCCAAGCAGCTGCACCACCTCCATACCTGGCCCTCACAAGGGCAAACCCAAGCCCTCCAGGGCAGCCTCAGGAGCTAAACTCCAGTGGACGACCCACATGGAGAAGTGGAAATAAAACCACAGTTGAAACCCATAGGCAGTGTGGCTAAGGAAGAAGACCCAAAACCTTCCTCTCAGCTGTACAAGCTGCATATTAAATCCACACGATCAACTAAGCAGATTCTGTGTCGATGGAATATTTAAAAGGCCATTGAGAGCTCCCACAAAAGAAAACACACAAGCTCTGATAGCTGTGGACATTGGAGGCAAGAACACACAGGAGTAGGACCAGATTAGAATCTGAGCTGCCACCACAGCAGGTCCAGAGATCAACACAGTGTTGGAGGGCATCCTAGGGAGGTAAGGTGGACTGTGACTCCCAGTGAGGGAAAGGACTCTGACAGCAGTGACTCAAGGAAAACATTTATTATTCTTATTTTTTGACTTGTTCTGTAGATTCTATAGGATTTTCCCCCCTCTGTTGTAGTTCTCGATTTTATTGGCACTAAGAAATCAAATTAAGCTTTTGAGCTTTTTCTTTTTTTCTCAGTCACATTTTTTATTGTTTTCAAAAACCTATGCCTGTACATTGGGCTTTTGCAGTTCTGTGGAGTTTTCCTCTTTATTTTTTCTTTTCTCTTCTTTTTAATTTTAATTTTTAACTTTTAAAACTTATTATTATTTTTTCTACATTTATTCCTTTGTTTGCTTTTCCTACTCTTCTTTTCCCCTTGCAGTTATACTTTAATATATGTAAATCTTCTTTATCTACCTTTATTTAACTTTGCATATCTATTTTTCTTTTTCTTTCTCTCCTTTCCTCTCAATATATTTGTTAGTTTTATTTTCATTGCTTTCTTCCCCAATTGGCACCTTGCTTTAGTTTTATTTTCTAGTTCATGCTTGAATTAGTTTTGTTCTGGTAGATATAATTTTTGGTTTCCTTTGTTCGCTGGGTCAACCTACTGTACTTTATTTTTGTTGGACTGTTTTCACTTTGCTCATGAGTGTATATGTATATGTGTATATTCAGTCACACTTTCTATTGTTGTTATAAACCTCTGCCTCTACATTGGGCTTTTTCAGTTCTGTGGAGTTTCCCCTTTTTTCTTTCTTCTGTTTTTTTCCTTTTCTCTTTTTTATAATTTACATTTTTAATTTTTTTTCAAACCTATGATATTTTTTCTATATTTATTCCTTTGTTTGCCTTTCCTACTGTTCTTTTCCCCTTGCAGTTAATCTTTAATGTATATAAATCTTCTTCATCTACCTGCATTTACTTTGCATACCTATTCTTTCTTTTCTCTCAACATATTTGTTAGTTTTGGTTTTATTGCTTTATTCCCCACTTGGCACGTTGCTTTAGTTTTGTTTTTCAGTGTGTGCTTAAGGTAGTTTTGTTCTTAACTGGTAAATATAATTTTTGATTTCCATTGTTCACTGGGTCAATCTACTGTACTTTATTTTTTCACTTTGCTCATAGGTGTATACGTACATGTGTATATTCCATCATTTTAATTATTATTTGCCTGACTTTGTAGCTGCCATTTGTCTGAGGTTCATCTTTGGTTTCTCGCTTTTGGATATTTGCTTTAATCTCACTTAATGCCATAACGAACCACTTGTGGAATCTTCGTTCCTGACCAGAGATCAAACCCTTAGCCTTCGGAGTAGGAGCACTGACTCCAAGACCCTAAACTACCAGAGAACTAACCTTCAGTTCAGTTCAGTTCAGTCGCTCAGTCGTGTCCGACTCTCCGCGACCCCATGAATCACAGCACGCCAGGCCTCCCTGTCCATCACCAACTCCCGGAGTACACTCAAACTCATCACCACAGAGTCGGTGATGCCATCCAGCCATCTCATTCTTGGTCGTCCCCTTCTCCTCCCGCCCCCAACCTTTCCCAGCATCAGAGTCTTTTCCAGTGAGTCAACTCATCGAAGGAGTATCAAATAGTGAGAACTCACACAAAGGAAACCACTTGAATACAAGACCCTGCATCACCCAACCACCAGTAGCACCCTGTGCAGGACGCCTCATCTAAACAACAAACAAAACAAAAATACAAACCCAGTCATTAGCAGAGAGGACCACCACCTCACTCAGCCTTGCCCATCAGAGGAAATACAAACAAACAAACAATCAAAAACTCAGCACAAATCTCATCCTATACAAAGCTCACACAAACCACTGGACCATTCTTAGGAGGGTAGAAACCAAAAGGAAGAAAGAATTCAACCTTCTTAAGGAAAGAACTGAACTTTCCTTGAAGCCTGGGAAAGAAGACCTGAAACACAATAACTTAAAAAAAATAATGAAAAGGCAGAGAAATACTGCACAAATGAAGAAACAAACTAGAAACACAGAAGTCCAAATAAATGAAGAGGAAATAGGCAGACTACCTGAAAAAGAATTGAGAATAATGATAGTAAAGATGATCAAAAACCTTAAAACCAAAATGGAGAAGATGCAAGAATCAATTAACAAAGACCTAGAAGAATTAAAGAATAAACATACAGAGACAAACAACACAATTACTGAAATTAATCAATAGCAGAATATCTGAAGCAGAAAGAATCAGTGAGTTGGAAGATAAAATGATGGAAATAACTTCTGAAGAGCAGAATAAAGTAAAAAGAATGAAAAGAGCTGAGGACAGTCTCAGAGACCTGTGGGACCATATCAAATGCACCAACATTTGAATTATAGGGGTCCCAGAAGAAGAGAAAAAGAAAGGGTATGAGAATATTTTTGAAGAGATTATAGTTGAAAATTTCCCCAACATGGAAAAGGAAATAGTCAATGAAGTCCAAAAGGCACAAAGAGTCCCATACAGGACAAACCCAAGGAGAAACACATCAAGACACATACTAATCAAACTAACAAACACTGAACACAAAGAAAGAATATTAAAAGCAGTAAGGGAGAAGCAACAATTAACATACAAGGGAAACTCCATATGCTTAACAGCTGATCTTTCAGCAGAAACTCTGCAGGCCAGAAGGGAATGGCAGGATATATTTACTGAAAGGGAAAAATCTACAACCAAGATTACTGTAGCCAGCAAGGATCTCATTCAAAATTGATGGAGAAATCAAAAGCTTTTCAGACAAGCAAAAGTTAAGAGAATTCAGTACCACCAAACCAGCTTTATAACAAATGTTAAAGGGACGTATATAGTCAAGAAATACAAGAGAAGGAAAAAGATCTACAAAATCAACCACAAACAATTAAGAAAATGGCAATAGGAACATATATATCAATAATTAATTTAAATGTAAATGGATTAAATGCTCCAACCAAAAGACACAGACTGAGTGGATACAAAACAAGACCCATATATATGCTGTCTACAAGAAACCCACTTCAGACCTCAAGACACATATAGACTGAGACTGAAAGGATGGAAAAATATATTCCATGCAAATGGGAAGCAAAAGAAAGCTGTCCTCATATCAGACAAAATAGACCTTAAAATAAAGAAGATTACAAGAGATAAGGAAGGACACTAAATAATGATCAAGGGATCAATCAAACAGGAAGACATAACAACTGTAAATATCTATGCACACAACATAGGAGCACCTCAATACATAAGACAAACACTAACAGAAATAAAAGGAGAAACTGACAGTAACACAATAATAGTAGGAGACTTTAACACCCCACTCACACCAATGGACAGATCATCAAAACAGAAAATTAATATGGAAACACAAGTCTTAAATGATACATTAGATGAGATGGAGCTCATTGATATCTTCAGGACATTCCATCCAAGCAGAAATAAATTTTAAAAAATGAAACAATAGTAAATAAAGCTAAAAGCTGGTGCTTTGAGAAGATAAACAAAATTGACAAACCTCTTAGCCAGACTCATCAAGAAAAAAAGAGAGATGAATCAAATCAACTAAATTAGAAATGAAAAGGGAAAGGTTACAACAGACAATGGAGAAATACAAAGCATTATAACAGATTATTATGAACAACTATATGGCAATAAAATGGATAACCTGGAAGAAATGGCCAGATTCTTAGAGGAGTTCAGTCTTCCAAGACTGAATCAGGAAGAAATAGAAATTATGAACAACCCAATCACAAGCACTGAAATTGAAGCTGTGATCAAAAATCTCCCAAAAAACAAAAGCCCAGGACCAGATGGCTTCACAGGAGAATTCTTTCAAACATGTAGAAAAGAGCTAATGCCTATCCTTCTAAAATTCTTTTGAAAAATTGCAGAGGAAAGAACACTTCCAAACTTATTCTACAAGGCTACCATCACCCTAATACCAATACCAGACAAAGACAACACAAAAAAAGAAAACTACAGGCTAATATCACTGATGAACATAAATGTAAAAATCTTCAACAAAATTTTAGGAAACAGAATTCAGCAACACATCAAAAAGCTCATACACCATAATCAAGTTGGGTTCATTCCAGGAATGCAGGGATTCTTCAATATACACAAATCAATCAATGTGGTATACCATATTAACAAATTGAAAGATAAAAGTCATATGATAATCTCAATGGAGGCAGAAAAAACCTTTGACAAAATTCAGCACCCATTTATGATTAAAACTCTTCAAAAAATGGGCACAGAAGGAACCTACCTCAACATAGTAAAGGCCATATATGATAAGCCTACAGCAAACATTATTCTCAATGGTGAAAAACTGAAGGCATTCCCCTCAAGATCAGGAACAAGACAAGGGTGTACACTTTCACCACTGTTATTCAATATAGTTCTGGAAGTCCTAGCTACAGCAAACAGAGAAGAAAAAAAAATAAAAGGAATCCAGATCAGAAAAGAAGAAATAAAGCTCTCACTGTTTGCAGATGACATGATACGGTACATAGAAAACCCTAAACATAGTATCAGAAAATTTCTAGAGCTAACCAGTGAATTTAGAAAAGTTACAGGATACAAAATCAATACACAGAAATCACTTGCACTTCTATATACTAACAATGAAAAATCAGAAAGAGAAATTAAGGAATCAATCCCATTCACCATTATAACAAAAAGAATTAAATATCTAGGAATAAACTTACCTAAGGAGACAAAAGAACTGTACACAGAAAATTTATAAGACACAATGAAAGAAATCAAAGATGACATAAACAAATGGAGAGATGTTCCATGTTCCTGGTTAGGAAGAATCAATATTGTGAAAATTGATTTCACAAAATATTGTGAAAATGACTATACTACCAAATTCAATCTACAGATTCAATGCAATCCCTATCAAATTACCAATGGCATTTGTGACAGAACTAGAACAAAAATTTCACAATTCATATAGAAACAATAAAGACCCCGAATAGCCAAAGTAGTCTTGAGAAAGAAAACTGGAACTGGAGGAATCAACCTTCCTGACTTCAGATTATACTACAAAGCTACAGTCATCAAGTATGCTATGGTACTGGCACAAAAACAAAAATATAGACCAATAGAACAAGATAGAAAGCCCAGAAATAAACCCAGGCACCTAAAGGTGCCTTATTTTTGACAAACGAGGCAAGAATACACAATGTGGCAAAGACAGTCTCTTCAATAAATGATGCTGGGAACATTGGACAGGTACTTGTAAAAGAATGAAATTAGAACACTTCCTAACACCATACACAAAGAAAAACTCAAAATGGATTAATGATTTAATGTAAGACCAGAAAGTATAAAACTCTTAGAGGAAAACATAGGCAGAACACTCGATGACATAAATCAAAGCAAGATCCTCTATAACCCACCTCCTAGAGTAATGGAAATAAAAACAAAAGTAGACAAGTGGGACATGATTAAACTTAAAGGCTTTTGCACAGCAAATGTAAGCAATGTAAGCAATGTAAAAAGACAACCCTCAGAATGAGAGAAAATAACAGCAAATGAAACAACTGACAAAGGATTAATTTCCAAAATATATAAGCAGCTCATACAACTCAATACCAGAAAAACAAATAACCAAATCAAAAAGTGGGGAAAACACCTAAACAGACATTTCTCCAAAGAAGACATACAGATGGCTAACACACACATGAAAAGATGCTCAACATCACTCATTATTAGAGAAATGCAAATCAAAACTACAATGAGATATCACCTCACACTGGTCAGAATGGCCATAATCAAAAAGTCTACAAACAATAAATGCTGGAGAGGGTGTGGAGAAAAAGGAAGCCTCTTGCACTGTTGGTGGGGATTTAAATTAATACAGCCACTATGGAAGACAATATGGAAATTCCTTTAAAAAACTAGGAATAAAACCACCATAAGACCCAGGAACCCCACTCCTAGGCATATACCCTGAGGAAACCAAAATTGAAAGAGACACATGTATCCCAATGTTCACTGCAGCACTATGTGCAATAGCTAGAACATGGAAGCAACCTAGATGTCCATAGACAGATGAATGGGTAAAGAAGTTGTGGTACATATACACAATGGAATATTGCTCAGCCATAAAAAAAAGAACACATTTGAATCAGTTCTAATGAGGTGGATGAACCTAGAACCTATTATACAGAGTGAAGTCAGAAAGAGAAAGATAAATAGCGTATTCTAACGTATATATATGGAATCTAGAAAACCGGTACTGAAGAATTTATTTACAGGGCAACAATAGAGAAACAGACATAGAGAATAGATTTATGGACATGTGAAGAGGTGAGGAGAGGGTGAGATGTTCGGAAAGAGTAACATGGAAACTTACATTACCATATGTAAAATAGATAGCCAGTGGGAATTTGCTGTATGGCTCAGGAAACTCAAACAGGGGCTCTGTATCAACCTAGAGGGGTGGGATTGGGAGGGAGATGGGATGGAGGTTCAAAAGGGAGGGGATACAGGTATACCTATGGCTGATTCATGTTGAGGTTTGACAAAAAACAACAAAATTCTGTAAAGCAATTATCCTTCAATAAAAAATAAATTAATTTTTAAAAATCTAAAATTAAAAAAAGAATCCACAAATTTATAAGACAAACAATCCAATAAAAATGTGCAAGAGACTTGTACAGGCACTTCACAAAAGAAGATAACCAAACAGATAATAAACATATGAAAAGGAGTACAACTTCATTCATCTTCTGAGAAATGCCAGTTAAAATCACAATGTGGTATTACTACAAACCCACCCACCAGGATGGCTATAATTTAAACAGTGACAATAACAATTATTAGCAAGGATGTGGAATAACTAGAATTCTCATACATTGCCATACATTGGGAATGTAAATTGGTACAATCACTGAGAAAAGCTGTCATTATCAATAAATTTGAAAATGTACATTCCCTATGACCCAGAAATTCCAATCCTAGGTATATATCCACAGAAATTCAACTACATAAAGCCAAAAGACCTGTGTAATAATATTCATAGTACTGTTATTTATACTAACCCCAAACAGTAAACAATCCAAAAATTCATTATCAGTAGAAGGCATGAATAAACTGTGATATATTCAAACAAGTGAATAATATACAATAATAGAAATAAAAAACTACACCTGCATGCAACATCATGGATATCAAAAAAGCATGACACTGAGCCAAAAAAAGCCACCCCAGAATATGTACTGTTTGATTTCATTTATATCAAGTTCATAATGGGAAAAAGTAATCTATGATGTTAGACATCAGGATAGTCATTCACTTTGGAGAAGGAAGATGGTATAGTGATAGGGGTGGGGTGTAAGATGGGGGTTATGAGATGCTACCAATACTTCTATTTCTTGACCTGAGTTCTGGTAACATTAGTGTATTCACTTTATAGTAATTCATCCAGTTATACAATAATGATTTGTGACCTTTTCTATATGTATACTTCAATTAAAAAGTAGGGGGGAAAAGAAATGAAGAGCTAAGCGATGAGTATTTATAGACTAGTCAGATGAAAACGACCCTCTATGAGGGCACCTTGCAGGCAAGGCAAATAGGTTTTCTTGGTAATGTTCTTGGGAAATAAATGGCTTCAGAAGTTCTCTGGTATAAAGAGATCTTCTCTGTAAGGTTGCTGCTGCTGCTACTGCTGCTAAGTCACTTCAGTCGTGTCCGACTCTGTGTGACCCCATAGACGGAAGCCCACCAGGCTCCCCCGTCCCTGGGATTCTCCAGGCAATAACACTGGAGTGGGTTGCCATTTCCTTCTCCAATGTGTGAAAGTGAAAAGTGAAAGTGAAGTCGCTCTGTAAGGTAGTCACAGATAAATTACAAGTTATTTTTCACAAGATCTAAGAGAAAAAGAAAGAGATAAGACCTAAATGCAAATAAAACAGAACATCAAATGATACATAACAGAAAACTTTTTGCATCACCATAGAGGTAATTTGGTTAGGCCTCTTCTCCATTTCACTGTCTAATGATTCTAGAAACCAGTGAAATATTGCCAGTGGAGCTATCTACTCACCTAAGCATAGGTGACAATTCATAGGCTTAGCAAGACCTGAGGAAAACAGGCCTGTTACAAAACTGCTTGTTTTATATGAACATCTCCAAAGGCCCCAAATAATATTTAAGTTGACAAATATTCAGGTATCACAACTATAACCAGCACTGTGTCAAGTATTGTGGAAAAAGACAAAAAGAGAAGGCACATTTCTGAGGAGCTCTAATACAAAAACACAAAATTTATTAAACACAAAAACAGCAATAACAACTGCAGAATGATTCCAAGACAGAATATGGTGGGCGGGTTGCAGGAGTAGATTATAAGAGACAAAATGGGATAGGTATAATGGAGCCAGTTCATCGAAAGCCTTCAATGTCACACCAAAAAGTTTAAATTTAAACCTATAGAAAATGATTTTACCTGGATCCCATTTCCCTAAAATAATTCTTGGACTTAGTGATTCTTAGTCATTTTCTTGATCAACTGGCCCTATTAATATCAAATCTACATACACTAATGTCCTATCCAGTTAAATCAAGAGATGTTTTGTGTAAAGTTAAGGTTAACTTCAATGGCATCATCTCAAATCAGTCAGTTCAGTAGCTCAGTCGTGTCCGACTCTTTGTGACCCCATGGACTGCAGCACACCAGGCTTCCCTATCCATCACCAACTCCCAGAGCTTGCTCAAACTTATGTCCATCAAGTCAGTGATACCATCTATCCATATCATCCTCTGTCGTCCCCTTCTCCTGCCTTCAATCTTCCCCAGCATCAGGGTCTTTTCCAATGAGTCAGTTCTTTGCATCAAGTGGCCAAAGTATTGGAGTTTCAGCTTCAGCGTCAGTCCTTCAAATAAATATTCAGGATTGATTTCCTTTAGGATGGACTGGTTGGACCTCCTAGCAGTCCAAGGGACTCTCAAGAGTCTTCTCCAACACCACAGTTCAAAAGCATCAATTCTTTATCACTCAGCTTTCTTTACAGTCCAATTGTCACATCCATACATTACCGCTGGAAAAACCATAGCTTTGACTAGGTGGACTTTTGCTGGCAAAGTAACGTCTCTGCTTTTTAATATGCTGTCTAGGTTTGTCATAGCTTTACTCCAAGGAGCAAGTGCCTTTTCATTTCATGGCTGCAGTCACCATCTGCAGTAATTTTGGAGCCCAAAAAACTAAAGTCTGTCACTGTTTCCATTGTTTCCCCATCTATTTGCCATGAAATGATGGGAATGGATATCATGATCTTAGTTTTTGAATGTTGAGTTTTAGGCCAACTTTTTCACTCTCCTCTTTCACTTTCATCAAGATGAAAGGCTCACCTCAAATAATTAGGGACATATTCCAAATATTGCTAACAGTTCTCAATGAACCATTATAAATATACACAAACATATTTTTCTAAGCACTTAAACCTTAAGAGTTCCAATTAGAGTATCTCTTAGGGAAACTGTCTAAATGAGATACTACCTTTATTTGCCTACCCCACAAAATAATCTTCCAACCATTTAAATATGCCTAACACCTAACACTGGGCTGGAAGAAGCACAAGCTGGAATCAAGATTGCTGGGAGAAATATCAATAACCTCAGATATGCAGATGACACTACCCTTATGACAGAAAGTGAAGAGGAACTAAAAAGCCTCTTGATGAAAGTGAAAGAGGAGACTGAAAAGGTTGGCTTGAAGCTCAACATTAAGAAAACTAAGATCATGGCATCTGGTCCCATCACTTCATGGGAAATAGATGGGGAAACAGTGGAAACAGTGTCAGATTTTTTTTTGGGGGGGGAGGGCTCCAAAATCACTGCGGATGCTGATTGCAGCCAGGAAATTAAAAGACGCTTACTCCTTGGAAGGAAAGTTATGACCAACCTAGATAGCATATTAAAAAGCAGAGACATTACTTTGCCAACAAAGGTCCGTCTAGTCAAGGCTATGGTTTTTCCCATGGTCATGTATGGATGTGAGAGTTGGACTGTGAAGAAAGCTGAACACCGAAGAATTGATGCTTTTGAACTGTGGTGCTGGAGAAGACTCTTGGGAGTCCCTTGGGCTGCAAGGAGATCCAACCAGTCCATTCTAAAGGAGATCAATCCTGGGTGTTCATTGGAAGGACTGATGCTAAAGCTGAAACTGCAATACTTTGGCCACCTCATGCAACGAGTTGACTCACTGGAAAAGAGTCTGATGCTAGGAGGGATTGGGGGTGGGAGGAGACGGGGACAACAGAGAATGAGATGGCTGGATGGCATCACCGACTCGATGGACGTGAGTTTGTGTGAACTCCGGGAGTTGGTGATGGACAGGGAAGCCTGGTGTGCTGTGATTCATGGGGTCGCAAAGTCGGTCACGACTGAGCAACTGAACTGACTGACTGAACTGACTGAATACCTAATATCTTTTTGCTGTTTTATACTGTTCATGGGGTTCTCAAGGCAGGAAGACTGAAGTGGTTTGCCATTCCCTTCTCTATTGACCATGTTTTGTCAGCACTCTCTACCATGACCCGTTCATCTTGGGTAGCCCTACATGGCATGGCTCATAGTTTCATTAAGTTAGACAAGGCTGTGGTCCATGTGATCAGTTTGATTAGTTTTCTGTGATTGTAGTTTTCATTCTGTCTGCTCTCTGATGGATAAGGATAAGAGACTTATGGAAGCTTCCTGATGGAGAGAGTAACTGAGGGGAAAACTGGGTCCTGTTCTAACAGGCTGGGCCATGCTCAGTAACTCTTTAATCCAATTTTCTGTTGATAGGCGGGGCTGTGTTCAGCCCCTGAGACCAAACTATGGTGGAGGTAATAAAGATAATCCTTAGAAGAAGTGGAGTAGCAATCATAGTCAACGAAAGAGTCTGAAATGCAGTTCTTGGGTGCATTCTCAAAAATGACAGAATGATCTCTGTTCATTTCCATGGCAAACCATTCAATATCACAGTAATCCAAGTCTATGCCCCAACCAGTAATGCTTTAGAAGCTGAATTTGAATGGTTCTATGAAGACCTACTGACTTCCCTGGTGGCTCAGACGGTAAAGCGTCTGTCTACAATGTGGGAGACCTAGGTTCGAGCCCTGGGTTGGGAAGATCCCCTGGAGAAGGAAATGGCAAGCCACTCCAGTACTACTGCCTGGAAAATCCCATGGACAGAGGAGCCTGGTAGGCTACAGTCTATGGGGTCGCAAAGAGTCAGACACGACTGAGCGACTTTCACACACCTCCATACATGAAGACCTACAAGACTTTCTAGAACTAATAACCAAAACAGATGTCCTTTTCATTATAGGGGGCTGGAATGCAAAAGTTGGAAGTCAAGAGTTACCTGGAGTACCAAGCAAATTTGGCCTTGGAGTACAAAATGAAGCAGGGCAAAGAATAACAGAGTTTTGCCAAGAGAATGCATTGGTCATACCAAACACCCTGTTCCAACAACACAAGAGATGACTTGACACATGGATATCACCAAATGGTCAACACTGAAATCAGACTGATTATATTATTTGCAGCCAAAGATGGAGAAGCTCTATAGAGTCAGGAAAAACAAGACCAGGAGTTGACTGTGGCTCAGATCATGAGCTCCTCATTGCAAAATTCATACTTAAACTGAAGAAAGGGAAAACCATTAGACCGTTCGGGTATGACCTAAATCATATCATTTACTATTATACAGTGTATAATATATATTTATATTAGTATAATATAAATTATACAAATATAATTTATATTATACAAACAGATTCAAGGGATTAGATCTGATAGAGTGCCTGAAGAACCTTGAAAAGAGGTTCACGACATTGTACAGGAGGCAGTATTCAAGACTATCTCCAAGAAAAAGAAATGCAAAAGGCCAAAAGGGTTGTCTGTGGAGGCCTTACAAACAGCTGTGAAAAGAAGAGAAGTTAAAGGTAAAGGAGAAAAGAAAAGATAAACCCATTTGAATGCAGAATAGCAAGGAGAGATAAGAAAGCCTTCCTCAGTGATCAGTGCAAAGAAATAGAGGAAAACAATAGAATGGGAAAGACTAGAGATCTCTTCAAGAAAATTAGAGATACCAAGGGAACATATCATGCAAAGAAGGGCACAATAAAGGACAGAAATGATATGGACCTAACAGAAGCAGAAGATATTCAGAAGAGGTGGCAAGAATACACAGAAGAACTATACAAGAAAGATCTTCATGACCCAGATAACGATGATGATGTGATCACCCACCTAGAGCCAGACATCCTAGAATGCAAAGTCAAGTGCGCCTTAGGAAGCATCACTATGAACAAAGCTAGTGGAGGTGATGGAATCCCAGTTGAGCTATTTCAAATCCTAAAAGATGATGCTGTTAAAGTGCTGCACTCAATATGCCAGCAAATTGGGAAAACTCAGCCACGGCCACAGGACTGGAAAAGGTCAGCTTTCATTCCAATCCCAAAGAAAGGCAATACCAAAGAATGTTCAAACTACCACACAGTTGCACTCATCTCACATGCTAGCAAAGTAATGCTCAAAATTCTCCAAGCCACGCTTTAACAGTACATGAAGCATGAACCTCTAGATGTTCAAGTTTGATTTAGAAAAGGCAGAGGAACCAGAGATCAAATTGCCAACATCTGTTAGATCACTGAAAAAGCAAGAGAGTTCCAGAAAAGCATCTACTTTTGCTTTATTGACTACACCAAAACCTTTGACTGTGTGGATCACAACAAACTGGAAAATTCTTCAACAGATGGGAATATCAGACAACCTTACCTGCCTCCTGAGAAATCTGTATGCAGGTCAAGAAGCAACAGTTAGAACTGAACATGGAACAGACTGGTTCCAAATCGGGAAAGCTGTATGTCAAGGCTGTATATTGTCACCCAGCTTATTTAATTTCTATGCAGAGTACATCATGCGAAATGCTGGGCTGGATGAAGCACAAGCTTGAATCAAGATTGCCGGGAGAAATATCAATAACCTCAGATACGCAGATGACACCACCCTATGGCAGAAAGTGAAGAAGAACTAAAGAACCTCTTAATGAAAGAGAAAGAGGAGAGTGAAAAAGTTGGCTCAACACTCAACATTCAGATAACTAAGATCATGGCATCTGGTCCCATCACTTCACGGCAAATAGATGGAGAAACAATGGAAACAGTGACAGACTTAGTTTTTGGGGCTGCAAAATCACTGCAGATGATGACTGCAGCCATGAAATTAAAAGACACTTGCTCCTTGGAAGAAGTTATGACCAACCTAGACAGCATATTAAAAAGCAGAGTCATTATTTGCCAACAACGGCCCATCTAGTCAAAGTTATGGTTTTCCCAGTAGTCATTTATGGATATGAGAGTTGGACTATAAAGAAAGCTGAGTGCCAAAGAATTGATGCTTTTGAACTGTGGTGTTGGAGAAGACTCTTGAGAGTCCCTTGGACTCCTAGGAGGTCCAACCAGTCCATCCTAAAGGAAATCAGTCCTGAATATTCATTGGAAGGACTGATGCTGAAGCTGAAGCTCCAATACTTTGGCCACCTGATGCAAAGAACTGACTCATTGGAAAAGACCCTGATGCTGGGGAAGATTGAAGGCAGGAGGAGAAAGGGATGACAGAGGATGAGATGGATGGATGGCATCACCAGCTCGATGGACATGAGTTTGAGTAAGCTCCGGGAGTTGGTGATGGACAGGGAAGCCTGCAGTCCATGGAGTTTCAAAGATTCAGACATGGTTGAGCACCTGAACTGACTGAACTGAATACCTAATATAGTGGCTGGCTCATAGCAGGCTTTCTATTTATTGAACTATACTGTTAAATTACACTAGTACATTAGCCTTACTCATCTCTCTCATGGTTTAGTATACTTTGATCATATCCTTCTCTCTACTGCTCTCTCTACAGACTGAAAAAAACAACTAGAAAATCCCTCCAACACTTTGATCAATTCAGGTTGGCTTCTGGGGATTTGTATCAGCTGCTAAGTTTTTCTTGATGAGCAGCCACCAGGATTGTGAATGCAAATCCACTTTTCGTCTTTTACAGGGAAATGATAAGAGTTTTGTTTCATCATTGTTTTCAACACTCTTCCTGTTAATGCCCACCATATTCTTGGCTTTTATGACCACAGTCACAACTGGGCCAACTTCTTCACAGATTCATAAACAGTGATTTTTATTGTACTTTAACAATAATATTGTGTATTATCTGACTCAGAGACTGATGAGATGTATTTATAATAGTTCCTGAGATCATCTCCAGTGAGTATCCAGATAAACCTACAGATACTCACTCCAGCTGAAGGAGACAGGCACGATTCCAGAAGGTCCACAGTGACCCCTTTCATTTTTTATCACAAACAACTCTCTCCACTGGGGAGGCTTTTCTAATAAGTCCTTAGGAGAATTTTGTTGATCTATGTATCTGGACTGCCCTAATATCCTTCTGTATTCTGTTTTTAAAGTTTTAAAATTGAAAGATGGCATACATACATCTTCAGTGACTTCTAGATGCCTTTGTTGAGTCATAACAGCCCATCTTCTCATAGCATGGATAGGTTGGCATGACCTTATACAATGAAGTGTCTGTGACTATTCTCTCTACTTGGTCTCATGAGATCTTCCTGCAATTTATCCTTATCAGTTTGCCTGCACTCCTTGCAGATAAACTGGTGTGAAACCTGAGTGTTTTGCCCATGGAAGGGTGTAGATTTTTATCTTTCTTCCTCTCCATCTAAGAGTTGCTGTAACAGCAGCTGTTTGTGTTGAAAACTGAAATATAAAAATATGACCTACGTGGCCAAATCCCACTAGGCTGTTTACTTCCTTATTTATGAATCAGATTCTGTCAGCACAATTTAGAATCTTGACTGTCAGCAATACTGCAATTGAATGTCCTTGCAAAGCCAGCAGAGGGTGCACCAGGGCACTGAAAATTTTACCCAAGATGTAGCAGTATCAATTTACTAGCCAATCAACATTTCCTTTTTTTTGTTTGTTTTTGGCTTGGTATACTAAAACTAATATCCTTAAATCTTAAGTTCATTCTGGGCTAAAATTCCTTCAAAGCACACTCTAATTCTCCTGAAAGTGAAGTTCAGGAAGAATAAGGAATACACGGTTAAAGTTAGTCTTGCTAAAATGAAGGTAGAGTAAAAAGTGATGCAAACTTCTCTGTAAAAGTTACAAAGCTCTACCCAGCTACCTGACAAAAAGTCTCCAGAAGGTAGTATATTGTGGAATGGGAACTGAACTGGGAGCAAAGAGACCAGCTACCATTCTAATTTTGATCACAGTTGTATGACTTTAGACAAGTCATTTCCCCCATAGGAATTATGTGTTCTCCAAGGGGAGTGATCAAATGGACTTATGGCCCCTCATAATTCACAAAAAACTCTAACTCCAATTGATGTCAGTAAATGTAAAGAGCCAGTATGCTTATTTCTACTCCTCAAAAAGACTAAAACAGAAAGAATAAAGGACAGAAGATAGGGCACTGTATTTAAACCTAGACAGAACTATTTCAAGTACCATGCAAAGGCAACTAAATGTCATTATAGACCATATGAGAATCCCATACCATCACAGAATCCCCAGAATACAGCTGTTCTGCTAGTCCTCAGCCTACAAACATAGGTCTGTCAATTCTGAATGCCAAAAAGCCTTGGCCACTTTTTGACTAAGGAAGTTCAATCCTTCATCTTTTAACAGAATACCAATGTTCAGCTGCTAAGTATTTCTACTGGGTATAGTCAGGGATGCAGGGTGGGTAGATAAAGGGAACCAGAATCCTAGTTAATTATCATGTAGCTACAGCGTTTAAAGTTTCAAGTACCAGAAGCATATCTATTGATTCACTTCTTTGATAAACTCTTATATAAGTTGAAGTGTGCTAGCAAAACATTTTAAGGCTCAGGACAACTTTACAATGTAGAAACTGTGTCAGTCCTAATATTACAGCATTATCATGAATGCAACACCAGCTTTGGATAGGTGGTCAAAGTAGCACAAACAATGTTATACAGTATGGCAATGACTCTAAATGTGGTAGTAAATATAGAAGGCCTGGGTCGCTCACCTCAAGGAGCTTATTTGCACAACTTGCCCTCTTCCTCAAGAGGAACAAGTTGACTGTTATTCTCCAACCACCTCAAAAAGATCCTTGGCTGCTTCTCTTAAGTTTTACATGAGACAAAATATGGCAAACGAGAATATTTAGTTTAAGTGCACTAAATTTCCCTAAATAAAGAGATTTGCTGTTTCAGAAGTTGTCTAGCAAGACGGTATATTTCTACCAGAATTCTTCAGGGGCGCTGATCCTCACTAAATTACCGAGGACAATTCGTCTCAAATTGCAGGTAAGTGTGAACAAGTCCACGTTCCGGTCAGCGCACCAGGACCCCGCGCGGAAAACACGGTTCAAAGTTGTTTCAACGGGCGTGGAGCAGTTATTACAGCTGTTTACAGCTCCAACTCCGAACGAGAGTCTGCTAGTGCTGGCATCAGCTCTGGACACGAAAAAACAAGCACAGCGGGCGGAGAATCTCACCGGGAGCAGAACGGCCAGGCTGCTGCCGTTAGTCGGCCAGGGGGGCAGCGCCCGCACCTTCGCGCCGCGGCCCGGCCGGGAGCGCCGCCAACTCTTCCCGAGGCAGCCGGAGCCGGGGGCGGCGGGCGCCGGCCAGAGTTCCCAAGTCCGGGGGTCCTGAGAGACTCAGGGTGAGCTGGGCCAGGGACCGAGGACAACCTGCCCCCAGGCGACCTCTCCCTGGCTCGCCCACCACCTCCCCGGTCCAGCCGTCGAACTCGGCTCGAAGTGGCAGAGTCCTTCCTCGGCCCCCGCCCTGCGCACATGGAGAGGGGGCCCTGCCCCTCCAGAGTGACTCACCTGGTGCCCATCCTGGGAGTCTGGGGGAAGCGTAGTTTCTCCCGGTTCCAGCGGCTGCTGCTGCGGGAACCGCTGCCCGAAGTGGCGGGTGATGGGACCGTCGGGGTCGAGGCCACTGGGGCTGCTCAGGGTGCCCGAGGTGCCAGGGGTACCGGGGCCGCTGAAGCGGGACTCAGCTCCCCGTTCCCGCCGCAACTCGGAGCGCAATTCTAGGTAGCAGCACAACGTCAGCAGGTGGAGGGCCAGGGAGAGGCCAAAGAAACCCAGAAAGAGCCGGCAGCTGTTCCCTTCGCCCGCCCGGGCAGGGGCCCCGCGACAGCCGCAGCCCTGGCTCCCGCGTTCCCGCGGCGCTGCCGCGGGCAGGGGTTCCCTGCGCTCCACCTCAGGGTAGCCCATGGCCTCCGGAGACACCCACTCTTTGAGGCCCGGGAGCCGCCGCGTCTGCCTCAGCCCTTCGCGACCCCTGACAGGCGGCTACTGTCCTGCCATCGGCTGGGGGCTGCAGGGACCCGTTCCTGCGCGACGGAGGCTGGGCGGGACCCAGCAGGGAGCAGCCTCATGTGCAGCTCCTCTCGGAGGGGTGGGAAAGAGAGGAGGAGGGGAGGGAGGGACAGGCAGCTCGGCCCGCCGAGGGAATGAGGGAGGAGGCCCCGGCCGACCCCGCCCCGTGCCTCAAGCGGGTGCTGGTACGCCCAACCACCGGGCCCGCCAAGCCTCGGCGCCCCGCCCCCTACAGTTCCACCCGGGGCCTCCAGCCGCGGGGCGGGGCCTGGGGGCGTGTGGGTTCGCCTCTGTCCCGCGGCCCCACCCCGCTCTTCTAGCTCGCCCTGTTCCAGTTGGTGACTGCGGCTGTCGTTCATCCCTGGGCTCCGCCCCAATTTAACCCTTGAGCGCCAGTGCGGGGTTGGGGGGAGAGGGGAGAGGAGGATACGAGGCGAGGGAGGCTGAGAAGAGTTGGGGAACCTTGGAAGGAAACTAGAGCAAAGAAAAGGAGGCGGAAACTAGTATTAATAGAAATGTTTGCAATTAACTGCAGTTGTTAATAACATCATCCAGTACTTATCTGTTTCTTTCAATCTTCAAAGCGTTTAACAGACGTTAAACTAATTAAAACAGTCCTGGGTTTGGAATGAAACCATGCCTGCTGTGTTTGCAATTCAATGGCCCGCCAAAAGAAAAGGAGACCCAGGAGCCTGAGAGCCAAAGGGAGTGAGAATGGGGTGGGACTGAGTCAGTCCCACTCCTAGAGTGAGTCTGGGGCCTCAGTCTAAGCGTAAGAAGCCCATCTGTGCCAGGTGGAACTGAAGTGATGCTGCCTCGTGAAAGATAAAACAGTCCCTAAGATTTCTTGGTATATTATTTCAACGTATTGATCCCTTTACAGTGTAGAAAGTGCTGTAGGAGAGAATCCACAGCCAGCGTAGTTTTCCTCTTCCACTGCAACAGGAGTTTGGAGTGGAGAACAAGTTCCTTCAATAAGCATATGGGGAAACTGAGGTCCAGAATAAGGTGGATTTTTTTTACAAGCATGGTCCACAGAATGGCCAGACAGTACTGGCATCTCTATTTGCAGGCAACTGTTCTGGCCTCTCCACCCCTCTCCTCCTCTCCCTGGAGTAGTCCCTGGGGGAAGTTCAACAAGTCGGCCAAGTGTTCCAGATGTACACTGCTGCAACTGCAGTATCTTCAATAGCTGCACCAATCAGAAAAGGGTTCAGAGCAAAAAACAAACAAACAGAAAAACAAATAAAAAAGTAGCAAATGTCAGGACAATAGACCCTGAAATGAAGTATGGAAAGAATTGAGTGAAGTGAATGAAGTCGCTCAGTTATGTCCGACTCTTTGTAACCCCATGGACTGTAGTCTCTCAGGCTCCTCTGTCCACAGGATTTTCCAGGCAATAGTACTGGAGTGGGTTGCCATTTCCTTCTCCAGGGTATCTTCCTGATACAGGGATTGAACCTAGATCTCCCTCATTGTAGACAGACGCTTTACCGTCTGAGCCACCAGGGAAGTAATAGTTGAGTCAAAATTGACAAGAGTTATTATTAGTCTGTGATTATAGAGAGCCAAATGACCATAACAAGTATGCTTCTTGGTCACTATGTGAGGAATATTCCCATGTGAGGAATAATTAGCAGTTTTATTGACCTGAGAAGAGTAGGCCTAAGACCTGACTCGATGGACAGGAGTTTGAGTAAGCTCCAGGAGTTGATGATGGACAGGGAAGCCTGGCATGCTGCAGTCCATGGGGTCACAGAGAGTCAGACACAACTGAGCAACTAACTGAACCGAACTGAAGACCTAGGCTGGTAGGAAAGAAGAAAATTAAGGGGAAGTAGGGAAGAATACAGAAGAAAAGAAACAGAATGTAAGCAAAGCATATGTTGGGGAGGTAAGTCTCAAGATTACAGAAGTCATAAATCTTAAATATATTAGCCACAGCCAATTTTTTCTTTCAGACACTTTATGTATGGCCTCAGTGCTTCAGAAATATCTTTGTGTCTCCTCATTAGCCCTTATGGATGAAATATAAAGTTTTCAAAGACTATCATCATAATGAAAATAAAAAAGGAGCATTTAGCCAGTCTCAAGTCCTGCTTGTTCAGTCAAGGAATTCTAGATACTTGCTGGAGGAACTGCCAGGCTGATTTACCTTAATTATTACAGCCCAGAATTATTAGAAAGAATACTAGACTAGAAACCAGTAGACCTGACCCTGACACTGGTTTGCTGGGTCACTCTGAGCAAGTCACTGTTTTGGGGTACCTTAGTTTCTCCAACTGTAAAATGAGAAGTTTGAACTTAAACAGCTATAATATTGTGTTTTATCTGTGATATCATTGACATTTTGACTTGGTTGCATACATAAAGGTTTCAAAGAGGCTGCTTCTTCTTCCCCTAAAGTGAAAAAGGAACAAATAACAGCTACTCCTGAGAGTGGTGGTCGTGCTCAGAGGTTTTACTGGTCTCAATTTACCATATTCTACCAGGCTTCTGAAACTTGACTGAGACCCTGGGTTGCACCATTGCCTTCGGAAGTCCTGAAAATTGAATTTGATCTAGAACCTCACTTTGGTTCCTCAGAAGAAGAACATATGTCTTCATTTGCAGTAGAAATATCAGAATGGGGCAATCCAGTGAGGGATGTACATGGTTATTATTTAAAAGTGTTTTGAAGTGTTAACTCTGTTAGTTTCTATGCTTCCATAAGTACCCTATCCCCTACAGCACAGGTCTCAAAATGACAGCCTGCAGGTTACATCCAGTCAACAGATGTGTTGTGTTTGGAGCAGTGTTGGTTAAAACTTTGGATTAAAGAAAAATAATTGCCAGGATACAGAAATCAGGAGATTTCACATCTAAAAAAATCCCTATTTCTTTAAAGCATGCTAACACTGGATCCTCATTCCCATATGGCTACAGTCAGCTAGAACTGCCCCCTTGAGATAAGAATGAGCAATCAAGTTCCACACAGTCATTCCCCAACTCCTTCCTTTAGTCTCCATTACTGTGCTTGTCACCCATTTACCTTAACTGTCTGGCCCCATGTATTCTAGAATACAAGATGTCAGCTCCTTAGTATGCCCTTTCCAACCTCATCTTCCTCCACCCTACAAAGAACCCATACTCCCACAATCCTAGAATCACTGACACATCCTGCACTTGAACAAGCTTGCTTTGCCAGGCATGCCCCCACTTTAGAAAACTGATATATTCTTCAAGAATCAAAACATTTGTTCCCTCTGGTATGGCCCCACAACTCATTCCAAACAGATTTCCATTTTTCCTTTCACTGCACCCTGATATGATGATCTCTCTGACCACATCATATTGTTTTATCCACAGGCTTTCTCACCACTAACCTGTGAACAACTTGATAGTAAAAACCATGTCCTTTCCATTTTGGTAGTTTCAGTACAAAGCATAGCATGTAACACATAATAGATACCAGTATTGTTTGTCAAATGAATGGGGCATGACATCTGCTATGAGAACCCAGATTACCTAGAATTCCCAAAATGAAACTGGGCCAAAGGATGCCTGTCAGTACTATTTATGAAGCTACTACTGTGTACAGAGCTGTATAATACACTATCAAAAGATATAAAGGAAATAGAACCAAATGACATTTGTGCAGTTATCCTCTTTATTTGTACCACTGTTGGAGTTGTGGATAATCTAGAAATTCAAAAATAATTGGTTTGTAGTACCTAATTGGCTTTCTGTCCCATCAAATTTCTCTTCCTAATTTTATTTGCCTGGGCCCAATATTAAAAAGGTCCATATAGTCAAAGGTATGGTTTCTCCAGTAGTCATGTATGGATATGAGAGCTGGACCATAAAGAAGGCTAAGTGCCAAAGAATTGATGCTTTCGAACTATGGTGCTGGAGAAGACTCTTGAGAGTCCCTTGGACTGCAAGATCAAACCAGTCAATCCTAAAGGAAATCAACCCTGCATATTCATTGGAAGGACTGATGCTGAAGCTGAAGCTCCAATACTTTGGCTACCTGATGCAAAGAGCTGACTCACTGCAAAAGACCCTGATGCTGGGAATGGTTGAAGGCAGGAAGAGAAGGGGGCAACAGCGGATATGGTGGTTGGATGGGATCACTGATTCAATGGACATGAGTTTGAGCAAACTCCGGGAGATAGTGAAGTACAGGGATGCCTAGTAAGGTGCAGTCAATAGGGTCTCAAAGAGTTGGACATGACTAAGTGACTGAACAACAACAAATATTAAAAAAAATTAGTTGGCAATATCTGAATAGTATTCAGAATAAATTGACCACCTCTAAACACTCACCAATTGGGCAGAAGATGCTAAGGAGTTGGACAGGGACTGGTTTTTAAATACCTCTTAGCTCTGGTTAATACACAGAACAAATCACTGACATAGAGATCACAGAGTTGACTCTCTGACCCATTCAGTGACAAGCAGATAGGGAGTTGGGATGACTGTGGGCTTAGGTCTTATCCTGGTTTTAATCCCAGTGTATTCATTTACCATCTATATGACTTAGGACAAGTGATTTTTGCCTGTCTTGCAGAGCCTCAGTTTTCCTATCTGTAAAATGGAAATGACAACCTATACTTAGTAAGATAACTGTGCTGAAATGGGATGCTATATGTCCAAGTGTCTGACACATAATAAATGCACAGTAAACGTTAGTCTCTGCTAAGAGACTTCCAACAAAAAGAAATGAGAGGAAAACATTTAACAGTTCTCAAGAATATAGCAGAAATGCAGAAAAGCATCTACATACTTTGCCTTTGCCAAATGTCTGCCCCCATTTTGTATTCTTGAAGTTTCAGATATTCACACCACCCTCTTACCAACTCTTGACCCCAAATTGTATCCAACTTCCTCCTCTGTTTCCACTTGGATGTCTGTGAAGTGAAAAGTGAAAGTGTTAGTCACTCTGTCTTGTCCAACTCTTTGCAACCCCATAGACTGTAGCCTGCCAGACTCCTCTGTCCATGGAATCCTCCAGGCAAGAAACCTGGAACGGGTAGTCATTCCCTTCTGTAGGGGATCTTCCCAACCCAGGGATCAAACCTGGGTCTTTTGCATTGCAGGCAGATTCTTTACCAGTTGAGCCACCATGGAACCCACTTGGATATCTAGTAGACATCTTACACTCAGTAAGACCAAAAGCAAAACTCTTCTTCTCCCAAATGTGTTTATTGCTTGATTTTCTGTACCTCAGCAAATGGCAGCTCCATCTTCTCATTGCTCAAGACAGAAACTCTGAAGTCATCCTCGAATCCTCTCTTTTTGAATACCCCACATCCAATCTGTCAGTGAATCCTGTAAGTTCTGCCTTTAAAATAGACCCAGAATCTTACCATTTCTTACCATCTTTTGCTTACCACCCCAGTCCAAACACTCATGCTCTTTCATTGGATTACTACTTTAGCCTTCTCTCAGGTCTCCAAACTTTTTACTTTTGCCCTTGCCACTCTACAATCTATTCCCTTCGGAGAAGGCAATGGCAAGCCACTCCAGTACTCTTACCTGGAAAATCCCATGGATGGAGGAGCCTGGTAGGCTGCAGTCCGTGGGGTCGCTAAGGGTCGTACACGACTGAGCAACTTCACTTTCATTTTTCACTTTCACACATTGGAGAAGGAAATGGCAACCCACTCCGGTGTTCTTGCCTGGAGAATCCCAGGGAAGGGGGAGCCTGGTGGGCTTCCATCTATGGGGTCACACAGAGTCGGACATGACTGAAGTGACTTAGCAGCATAGTGAAAAACTTTCTGTTAAAATATCAAGTCAGATCCTTTTACCAGCCCCAAATCCTCCAATGGCTCCCTTTCTCTCTCAGAGTCCTTACCTTGGCCTGCAAGGCCCTACGTGATCTGATTGCTGGCCATCTCTCCTCCCACTACTATTCTCCTTGCACTCTACTCCAAACACATTGACCCCTTTGCTGTTCCTTGAACTCGAAGAGCATACCCCCACTTAAGAGTCTTTTTATCTATATTTCTTTTAGTCTGGAATGCTATTCTCCCAGCTAACTGCATGGCTTCTCCTTCACTTCTCCCAGGTCTCTTCTTAGTTGTCACCCTGTTAGAGAATCTTCCCTGGCTCATTTCCCATCACTTTCTGTCCCCTTCCTTGGTTGTGTTTTTCTTCTTAGCATTTATCATCATCTGATGTATTAGATATGTGTTTATTGTATGACTCCTAAGAAGCCACAACTAGAATATCAGTTCCAGGAGGGCAGAGATTTTTGTGTGTTTTTTTTTTTCACTGTTTTATCTACCAGACCAAGAGCAGTCCCTGACACAATAGACTCTCAATAAATATTTATTGAAGAAATGATTGAATTCCTTCCCCGGTAGATTAAGAGGAGAGAGAAAGGAGAACTAGTGAGATGGGTTTGTGGATAGGCAAGGGCATTTCTTCCAGTATGGTAAAGCAGAAAGGAACAGCTCTTTCATTTTACATGAGGCAACGCCCCCAGAGTAAAAGAGCCACACAGCTAATTAAAGGAGTGGATTAGGAAGAGAAAGAACACTGGTTGAGCCTCTATCTCCTCTGTGTCAGCCTTTCTCATTAACTTCTATGTGAAGTTACTATTATGACATTTCACAGATGAGGAAACTGAGGCCTTTATCCAGACAGGTTAAATGACCAATCCAAATTCACAAAACAACTAAGTGGCAGTGTCTGAATTTGAATACAGATCTGATTTTTTCAAACATTCCATATTCCATTCTCAACCTTAGCTCTTGCCTACTGGCAGATAGATCCAAAATTTAGCTTTATAGAGACAGACAGGCAGAAACTGTGAGATTCCTAGGTGATAGAGTTATAAACCAGATGGAAGTCATAGTTTCTTCTCCCACGAAGCTGGCTGCTGGCACTACCACCCTTTTGCTCCAACTCCAAGGACATTCTGTGTACTGTGATTAGATGAATGTGCTTAAATTTGGTTCCCAGGGTCATTCTTCTGTATCAGTTCAGTTCAGTCTCTCAGTCATGTCCGACTCTTTGCGACCCCATGAATCACAGCACGCCCGGCCTCCTTGTCCATCACCAACTCCCAGAGTTCACTCAAACTCATGCCCATTGAGTCAGTGATGCCATCCAGCCATCTCATTCTCTGTCGTCCCCGTCTCCTCCCACCCCCAATCCTTCCCAGCATCAGACTGGGGATTAGGGAGATAAAGGTTATTAAAGGGAAGTTGAGGGAAGTGGTGAGTGAAAGTAAGCATGGGGTTATTGCTGGAGAATCTTGAAGTCTCTTGAAATAAACCCAGAGGCACAGTAAATCACAAAGATGTCAAGAGAAAGGATTCCGCGCCACCACCACCCCCTCACCAATGGGAGGAATTCAAATAGGTTTGTGGGTAGAGTGACTGGCCACAAGAGGAAAGGTGAACAATAAAAGTTCCTGTGGAAAACAGGGTGCATAGGGGACAGGAGAGAGAGGAGAGGCTCATTCTCTCTCCTCTCCACCAAGATTAAAAGCCAGGGTGGACTAATATCATCTGTTTTCTTGATGATAAGGGTAGGGGTTAATTTTTCTGGACTAATAACAAGATGTGAAAGTAGGGACTTTAGAGAAACTGTAGAAATTTAGAATAGTTGTGCAGGGAAGATGGGAAGAGGTTTTAGTTGGAAAGGAGAGAAGTTATTTCATTTAGTGCATTAAAACAGTGTGTTCAGACTTTAGCGGGCATCAGAATTACCTTCGAGGGCTTGTTAAAACACAGATTTCTGGGCCTATCCCTGGAAATTTCTGATTCATTAGATCTGGATTGGGGCTAGAGAATTTCCATTTAAAAAAAAGAACACAAACACACACACAAAAATTTCCATGTAATGATTCTGCTGCCAGAGACCTGAGTGAGAGTCCTTGAATCCATTGCTGTTTTCTGGCTGTATTACCATGAACAAGCGCCTTGGCCTTTCTATATTTTGGTTTCTCATCTGAAAAATAAGGATGATAATCACGGTACCTATCTCATACGGCTCTTATAAATTAGTTAAGACACATAAAGCACTTAGAACAGGGCCTGATAGTAGCTTAGGAGCAATATGGAGAACTTAAGAATCCTTATTTTTTTCTGGCAACTTCTTCTCTTTGCCCTACCCCTATCTCTAAGTCCAGGCCCTCAAACTACCTTCACCTCACTCCTAGGTGCTGACTGGTTTCTAGGGATATTTCTGGAGATACCTACTCCCTGAGGCTTAGTAGTAACACTACCTATAGATTCTATAGCTAAGTTTGCATACACTTCCTCCTCCAGCCTTCCTGGTTAGCTTTGATCTTTCTCATAAGAGGCCAACTTGCACCTCACTGAGTGTAAACACAGTCAAAGTTCACAAGATCCTGCTAGGGAAAGTCTTGAGAGGTGGTTGGATGGAGGGCAACCTTGAGTCTAAACTCTCCCCTGGTGGAATCGCTCCAAATCCAGACAGGAGGCAGACACTAAAGAAAATAACCATAGCTGCCCAGCTTCAGGCTGGTAACATTATATTCAGTTCAGTTCAGTTCAGTCACTCAGTCGTGTCCGACTCTCCACGACCCCATGAATCACAGCACGCCAGGCCTCCCTGTCCATCACCAACTCCCGGAGTTCACTCAAACTCATGTCCACAGAGTCGGTGATGCCATCCAGCCATCTCATTCTCTGTCGTCCCCTTCTCCTCCCGCCCCCAACCTTTCCCAGCATCAGAGTCTTTTCCAGTGAGTCAGGTCTTCTCATCAGGTGGCCAAAGTATTGAAGTTTCAGCTTCAACATCAGTCCTTCCAATGAATATTCAGGATTGATCTCCTTTAGATAGGCCTGGTTGGATCTCCTTGCAGTCCAAGGGACTCTCAAGAGTCTTCTCCAGCACCACAGTTCAAAAGCATCAATTCTTCGGCGATCAGCTTTCTTCACAGTCCAACTCTCACATCCATACGTGACCATGGGAAATATTCTTCTGTATAGTGAGCCTAAATAGCTTCCCATCAACTAACTGCAGAACAGTAACAGAATGCCCAACATCCAAAGCCCTTCAATCTGGCCCTAAAGTAGGGCTCAGATAGTGAAGAATCTGCCCGCAATGCGGGAGATCTCGGTTCAATCCCTGGGTCTGGAAGATCCTCTGGAGAAGGGAATGGCAACCCACTCCAGTATTCTTGCCTGGAGAATTTCATGGACAGAGGAGCCTGGTGGGCTACAGTCTGTGGGGTCACAAAAAATCGGACATGACTGAGTGACTAACACTACTACCATTCCAGCCATGCTGCTGCTAGGCCTTGACAAAATTCTGTCTGCATAACTGTGTCTCTCATTGTCTGGGAACAAACGTATACATTCCTGCCTCAATGCCTTTTGCTGACATTACTCCTCTTCCTCCTTGTAATATCCTGTCCCTCCCTTTTGCCTATCCCAAATCAGCACATTTTTCAAGGCCCAGCTCAACTCCACATGTCCCCCTCTCGACCCCCAACCTGCCCACAGTGTTCTCAACCAAGACTCAGTCTATACAATTCCTCTGGCATTTAGAATATGCCAATCACAATTGCTAATTCTTCCACCATTCTGTGTGAGGGTCTCATTTTCCCCAGATTACAGTTGCTGCTCTTCATAGGGCGGGACCTTGTCTCAACCCCCACAGGGTTTACCTTGAACGAGTGCTTACCTTTGTAAGCACTTACCAAAGTGCTTATCTTTGTTAATGGATTCTGCAGAGATGAATTTTAAGCAGTGTTTTGAAGGCAAAAGTAGTCTGGGTTTGATGGAGACAAGATGACAGTTCTAAATGGAAAGCAAAGTAAAATAAAATGCCAAACACATTTAGTATTTAGAAAAAAAAAATTGTAAAATACACACTGAAGAAGGGAAAAAAGCAGCAGACCTCTAACTTGCTGGAGGAAATGACTACAACCATGACTGGCATAGACATGTTTGCAGAAATCCATGAAGCAGTGATAAGGAGATAAACACGCCTCTTGGTGTAAGAGAGCAAGATGGCACAGAATTAACATGGAGTATTCATTTTTGCAATAAAGCCTTTTGGCTACTCACAGGGTGGCTGAGCATATGGAGAGCCTCTCACTTCAAGAGAAGAATTTTTCATTCAAAAATAGAAGACTTTGTTGTTGGCAAAATGTCATTTGCATCTATATCCCCTGCAATGTGTATCAGTCCCACCATTCAGACCATCAACTAGCCTAGAAACAAACTGCACATTCCACAGAGCTACTAATACATGGCCCTTCAGGACCACCATAGTGAGATCACAAATTCAGTTTTTGGCAGAGTATGGCTTTAAGGAAATCTTTGGTTGTGTCTTTACAGGTTGTCACCTCTTCCAAACAACTCTTTGTGGTGAATGGAGTGACCATTTGCCCTTATTTAAGAGATGTGTGTGTGCATGCTCAGTTGTGTCTGACTCTTTGTGACCCCATGGATTGTAGCCCACCAGGTTTTTCTGCCCATGGAATTTTCCAGGCAAGAATGCTGGAGTGGGTTGCCATTTCCTACTTCAGAGGATCTTCCTGACCCAGGGATCGAACCCACATCTCTTGTGTCTCCTGTATTGGCAGGTGGATTCTTTTGCACTAGCACCACCTGAGAAGCCCTTATTTAAGAGGGGAGGAAACTGAAGCCGGTAGAGATAGAATGACTTTTCTAAGATCATATAGTCAGGGTACATGACTTTTAGCCTAGGTTCTTACTCTTACTAAACTTTCATATTTGTTCATCACACTTAGGTTTGCCTAGTTGATCTGGCCAGAGTTTATTGACTGCCCATAATATATGTTTCCTGAGGAATGAGATTAGGGGAATTCAGATCCTTAAACAGAGCCTCCTGGTGACTCAGATGATAAAGAATCTGCTGGCCATGCAGGAGATCTGGGTTTGATTCCTGGGTTGGGAAGATCCCAACCCAGGGGATGGAAATGGCAACCCACTCCAGTATTCTTGCCTGGAGAATTTCATGGACAGAGGAGCCTGGTGGGCAACAGTCCATGTGGTCACAAAGAGTCAAACATGATTGAGTGACTAACACTAGACTAGACTAGATCCTTAAATCAGATCTGGGCTCAGGCCCGGAGAGTCAGGCATTTGGGGGATCAAATCTTGGCTCTGTGATAAACAGTCTGTGACAGGACTTGGAAGACTCTCAAGCTATAATAACTTTCCAAACTTGCCCCAACTCCCCCCAACCCACCCTCCTACCCACTAGATTATATTGAGGGAATACTGTTGGCTTTCAGTGGTTGAACTATCATATTCATTCAACAAATACTCACTGAGTGCCTGCTATGTGCCAGGCACCATTCTAAGTGCTAAGGATACATCAGTAGAAAAAACAATTAATACAAGCTACAATTAGTACAGTCTACTATCAACTGAAAAAAAAAATACAATCTAAAAGTTGTGAGTTATGTTTTATTTTGGGAACTTACTGAGCACTATAGACAGCCTCTCAGAGAACTCTGAGGAACTTTTCCAAAGAGGTAAGGGAGGAGCCAGGATGTATAGTGGTTTTTGAAAAATGGGTGTTTTTCAAAACAGGTGTTTGAAAAATAAAACAAAACATGTAGTGGAATATCAAAGGATGACTGCTAATTGCACAAACCAGACATCTAAAGTTAATGATTTTAGTGCTTTTCTATGTCTGGGAAGAGGTAAGAGTCTGGGCTCATTGAAATTATTCCTTTGATATGCATCTTTAACTATCTAGGGCCAGTATCCAGTTTATCTCCATTTTGAATTCCTCTCAGGGTACACCCTTGGGGCAGGGATTGGCTGCATTGGCTGATGGCTTGATGGCAGGCAACATTCATTGTTTACTGAAATGGCAGGCATCATTTTTTGTCTGCCTTACAATTATTGTTTTGAAAAATAATCACTCTTTTTCACAAATGCAATTTAACAGCAAAGTGCCTTTAAATGGCCTTATGCCTCTTCCCACTACACCTCTGTGCTAGGTCAGACTCACTGGTACATTCCTTGGTTTGGGGAAGTGCCATGTCTTAAGGGGCTTCCCTGGTGGCTCAGACGGCAAAGAATCTCCCTGCAGTGTGGGAGACGTAAGAGACATGGGTTTGATCTCTCTGTCAGAAAGATCTTCTGGAGAAGGAAATGGCAACCAACTCCAGTAATTTTGCCTGGAGAATCCCACGGACAGAGGAGCCTGGTGGGCTCCAGTCTATAGGGTTGCAAAGGGTCAGACACAACTTGAGTGAGTTAGCACGCATGCGTGTCTTAAGAGTTTCAGGGTCTGCAAAAGTTGAACAAATATACAAATTACCCCAACTCAAAATCTTTCCTCTAAATAACTCAGGAAAACTAGCAAATGTATCCCTGAACTAAGAAATGCTAAGGAAACAGCTTATTGTTAGAATTTACTCACCCCTCTAACCTGCTTGAGCTTCCCAGGTAAAGAATCCACTCAGTGGTAGAGAACTCACAAATGCAGGGGATGTGGATTTAATACCTGCGTCAGGAAGACCCCCTGGAGAAGGAAATGGCAACCCACTCCAATATTCTTGCCTGGAGAATCCCATGGACTGAGGAAACTGGCAGACTTTGTGTCCATGAGGTCACAAAAGAGTTGGACATGACTTAGCAACGAAAAAGAAGAGTGAAAAAGTTGGCTTAAAACTCAACATTCAAAAAACTAAGATCATGGCATCTGGTCCCATCACTCCATGGCACATAGATGGAGAAACAATGGGAACAGTGACAGATTTTGTTTTCTTGGGCTCCAAAATCACTACAGATGGTGACTGCAGCCATGAAATTAAAAGACGCTTGCTCCTTGCAAGAAAAGCTATGACCAACCTAGACAGCATGTTAAAAAGCAAGAGACATTACTTTGTCAACAAATGTCCATCTAGTCAAAGCTATGGTTTTTCCAGTAGTCATGTATGGATGTGAGAGTTGGTCTATAAAGAGAGCTGAGCACCAAAGAATTGATGTTTTTGAACTGTGGTGTTGGAGAAGAAGACTCTTGAGAGTCCCTTGGACTGCAAGGAGGTCCAACCAGTCCATCCTAAAGGAAATCAGTCCTGAATATTCATCGGAAGGACTGATGCTGAAGCTGAAACTGATACTTTGGCCACCTGATGCAAAGAACTGACTCATTTGAAAAGACCCTGATGCAGGGAAAGATTGAAGGCAGGAGGAGAAGGAGATGACAGAGGATGAGGTGGTTGGATGGTATCACTGACTCTATGGACATGAGTTTGAGCAAGCTCCAGGAGTTGGTGATGGACACGGAAGCCCGGTGTACTGCAGTCCACGGGGTGGCAAAGAGTCGAACATGACTGAATGACTGAACTGAACTGAACTGAACTGACTAGCGACTAAAACAACAACAACTTACCTTCTTAGTATTTACTCAGTAGAAGTCCAGGAAAGAAATCTTTGGGTAAATAGTCTGGTTTATGGAAGGACAGGATGCATGGAAGCTTACATCCAAGGTGAATAGTCAGTGTTGCAGAAAAGACCCAATTCTGACTCCATATTAGAAACTGTTTCTTTGACTTGTTTTTCATTGCTTTGTTATTATAATCATACATAATGGCCTGCCTCAAAGGACCCTGCCTCTCTGCCTACTGTTAAACTAAAGTTCCTTTGTTCAGCTCATAATGAGATAACCTGATCCAGTGCACCTGTGAATGACTTCAAAAAAAGAAGAGATTAACACACCCCTTTCCAAAGGCTGGCCCTTCCCTGAAATGTTTTGCAAGACTTAAGACCCTTTTTTGGGGGCTTCCCAGGTGGTACTAGTGATAAAGAACACACCCACCAATGCACAAGACTTAAGAGATATAGGTTCAATCCCCTTGAAAAAAGAAATGGGAACCCACTCCAGTATTCTTGCCTGGAGAATCCCATGGACAGAGGCACTTGGAGAGCTACCGTCCATAGGGTAGCCGAGTCAGACACAACTGCTGTGACTTTACATGCACACTGATGACCGTTTTAACTTTATTTCTTCACTGCCTCTCCCTCTCTATTCTGCCTTTTGACTTCAGTTCCTCATTGTTTTTCACTCTCTCTCTGGCTCTATAAAAGAACCTGGCATCCAGACCCTGACAAAATGGTTTTTTGAGATATTAGTCTGCCATTTTCTCAGTAAGCAGGTTTTCCGAATAAAGTTGTTTTCCTTGCCTCAGCACCTTGTCTCTCAGGTTCATTGACCTGTCGCGCAGTGAGCAGAGCTCTGTAACATCAGTGCCTGAAGATAAGCTCTGGCTGAACTTGAGTCTTAGGGCATCAATGTTTGATAGATACTTGTGTGTGTGTGTTTTATATGTATGAAGTGAGTACAAGGAGGTATGGCAGAATGCTTTGTAAGATGGAATGTGCTACACAAATGTTAGGATATTAAGATAATAGCTACCTTGTATTGAGTACCTACCATGAGCGAGGCACTAAGCTAGACAAAGTTAGATTTATTTATCTCATTTAATCTTCAGGAATTTTACTGAACCAAACTTGGGTCTGCTCACCCATGCTCAATAAAGCCTACCTATTGGCATCACATTGTGGTGAAGGAAAATGTGGTGTTTATTGCATCGAACCAGGCAAGGAATCCAAGGCAGCTTATGTTTGAAACAGCCAAACTCCCCAATGGGTTTCAGCAAAGCATTTTTAAAGGCAACATGAGGGAGGGAGGGGCATCCCAGATATGTGAACAGCTTGTGCACAATTCTCTGATTGGTTAATAGTGAGTTAACCAGGCTGTGTCATAGGAGTTATTATAAATCCTTAGGATCCAGTAGGCCTGGGGGCAATTGTCATTAAGTAGTTAACATCTTCCACTAGGTGCATGGGTCTTAACATCTGTAAAACAACTCAGGAAATGAGCATCAAATATTTTTATCTAGAGAAGAGTGAAAGCAGAGGATACTGGGGAGGTGTCTGTTCCAGGAAGCCTGCATAGTGTCCTGCTCAATTACAGAACAACTTCTTGAGGGAAATTGCTCATTTTTCTACATGTTAAAAGAAACGGTCCAAAGAAAAGTGAAGTAATGTGCCTAATACCCCCCAGCTAGTAAATGGTAGTGCTAAGATTCAAATCTAGGTCTATCCTAATTGAAAAACCCATGTGCCATGGCACATCCGTTGTGCCATGATGAATAACTTATTTTGCATACATAGGAACCCAAGAAATAAGGGGTTTTCTGTAATTTTCAAGCTGGAATCTATTAGATGTTAGTTGATGGTACACTTTCTTCACCCCAATATGATCGTACAGTCTAATGGGAAAGGATAATACCAAAGCCAAATCAAATTAGATCTTGAAAATAGCAAAACTAAATAAGATTCTAGTAGAAGAAAATATAGACCCAGGAGATTATATGAGATAAAGCCAAGGAGAAATAGTAGTATGTGTGGTGGCAGAGGGGATTTTCAAAGCATTATTGAAAGGAATATCCTCAGTGAAAACTTCCCAGAAGGCATTGTATTGATTCTTTCATTTTCCTATTTTTAACTTCATTCATTTATTTCTCCATTTTTCAAAGAGATATTGAGTATTGTCTGTAGGCACACATAGATCACAGAATTTCCATGAGCTGAGGAAACTAAGGAATGAATGCTCAGGAGGCCCAATCCAGCAGGCCACAGGCCTGTGGCAGTCCTGATCACCAACTTAACCCTTCTGTTCCTACAAGTTCAACTCAGTTAATGTAGAAATTTTATTTTTCTTATGGGAACCTATTTCCAATTAACTCTAGGAGTATAGGTTTTGCTTGACAGAAATGTGCTTTATAAACAATGGCCATGAAGAATAAGCTTCCATAAACTTACTCTTTTGTGAGGAGTCTGGAAGTTAAGTTTAACCTGGCAATAGAGAGTGGGATCCATAGAAAATGGAGTTGAGACCCCAAGCCCATGCTTAAGGGAAAGGAGCTGTCCTTATGAATGTGTCAAATTGCTTGGGAAAAGAGATTGCTCTCTGAGAGGAAATGAGGTGGCAGCCCAGAGAAGTGGCTTAAGTTTCACTATTGCCCGACAGAACTTGGGCACTTGTGTGTGTGTTACTAAACTGAACTTGAGTCCACTCACCCACTACACAGCAAAGCCAATTTTGCGAGACTGGGTTGCAGTGAAGGAAAGTACCACATTTACTACTTTTATGTGCAGGACACCAAGCTCATGCACAAAAGCACCAAGCTCATGCTCAAAAGACTTGAACTCCCCAGTAGGCTTTTCAGGTAAGGATCTTTAAAGGCAACATCTCTGATAAGGGCTGCAGTGTACATGACTTTCTTTTGATTGGTTGGTAGTGAGGTAACAGGATGTTCAGGAATCTTAATCAACTGAGGTAACTGTTGTCAGCATGTACCTGAAACTGTCCAACTCAACTTGGGACTTGAACCCATGTGCTGTGACTTAAACCCAGCTAAAACCCAAATTGGGACTCAAATCTAAGATCTTTTTTTTTGCCTCACTGTGTGGCATCTTAGTTCCCCAATCAGGGGTTGAATCTGTGCCCCCTGCATTACAAGTGCAGAGTCCCAACCACTGGACTCCCAGGGAAGTTCCAAACCCATGGTCTTTTAATTTAGATCACACACATGTTCTCAGACTTAAGTTCAGGTTCTTGATGTCTCATCACAGAAAGAATTCAGTGAGAGACAAAGTGATAGGTAAGGAGTGGATTTATTTAGAAACACTTTCCACAGACAGAGTGTGGGCCATCTGAGACTGTGAGAGGCCCAAAAATATGGCGTGGTTGGTTTATACAGGCTGGGTAATTTCATAGTCTAATGACTGGAGGGTTATTCCAACTATTTTGGGGAAGGGGCAGAGATTTCTAGGAATTAGGCCACAACCCACTTTTTATCCTATTATGGTTAACCTCAGAACTGTCATGGTGCTGGTGGATGTGTCATTTAGATGTTAATGTATTTTTTGGTAACTTTTTATTTTGTATTGGAGTATAGCCAATTAACAAACAATGTTTTGATAGTTTCAGGTGAACAGCAAAGGGAATCAGCCATACATATAGATGATAATGTATTACAGTGAGCTTATAATGAAGTTCCAGGTCCACTGGAAGTCAAGAATCTTCTACCATCTTGGACCTAGTTGGTTCTAACCAATTTATGTCATATCCTCAAAGGCTATATCATTCCTATAAAAGTTGTGTCTTCACCCCTTCCTTCCTGTTTCATAGCCACCATTTGGGTGAAGGATCTTAGTTTCTGCTAAACAACACAAAGATATGTGTAAAGTTGTTATGTTCCTCCCTTGAGGAAAAACTAGGTTTCTATTTTATCACTGAACTATTATTATTACTTTTCTTGCTTAACTGCTTTTCCTTTATTTCTGCATTGTCTCACATCCTTAATTAATAACTGCATGCGCCTGATCTTTGGAACTCAGAGAAGGCCTAGGAGACTAAAGCCTTATTTCTACAAACAAGAAAAACAGGGAACGTGGAGGGTCTTTTGTACTTGAGAAGGTGCTGCAGGGTCCTTTTTGGTGATCCCACGGATTGTAGCATGCCAGGCTCTTTTGTCCATGGGATTTCCCAGGCAAGAATACTGGAGTGGGTTGCCATTCCCTTATCTTCCCAATTCAGAGACTGAACCTGGGTTTCTTGCATTGCAGGCAGATTTTTTTACTGTTTGAGCCACCAGAGAAGCCCTTTTTGGTTTCATTCCCTCTTTTCATTGATACTTATCAATCCTGAGGGGTACAAGGGAGGGCAAGAAAGGGAATAAAAAGTTTTGGAAAGAGAGGTTAATCATAAACTCAACAGAGGAATTTGGTTTCAGGGGGGACTTGATTTCAGGCCCAAAGACCTTAGCCTTGCAAGAATAAGTGTGACACCCTTAGTTTAGCAGAGCTTCACTTTGTTTAACCCCCAGAGTTTCTAAAGTCACAGCCATTTTCTTTCCTTAGCTTCTACAGCTGACTCAAGAGATCAGAGCTAGAACACCTTTTGGAGACCACCTAGTCCAACCCATCCTTTTTTCAGAAGAAACTGAAGCCTCAAAACCCAACAATCATGCCCATCAAGTTAATGAATTAACTGGACTAGAACCAATTGCCCCTCCTTCCTTTCTCCTCAAGCCACTAGTTTATGTATCTATATCTTAAATCTTAAAACATTTTTGAAACACATAAATTAGTTATATTTTACTTCTTTTGAACCAAAAGAATGAAATAGGAAATTGACTAGAAATCACTGGACTTGCTTCTGATTCTTAGTCTTATTCCCTACAAATACCCAATAATTTTCCTGGTTTGTACTTTGTTTTGAGGTATTCCTCCATTTTCTCATCCCTGTTTTCAACCAGCTGAAAGCAAATGCTAATCTTACCTTGCCTATTTCAGAATCCGGCCACCAAAAGAGGCTTTATGAGACTATCTTTATTATTTAATTAGCAACATTTATATTTTGAAGAAGCAGTTGTCAATTGTCCCTTAAATACATTCTTCAAATTTTGAAATTTGAGAGAGAAATGAGAAGTTTCTAGTATAAATGGTTTTTGTCACAAAATTGCCCTTTTGGAAAGATCAAAACCTACTACAAAGTACCACTTGATTTATGAGAAGCCCCTACATCTGAGGGGGTGATCAGACCTATTCTGGAAAAGCCCAAGGAACTTCTTTCTGCAGATTCTGATAGGGCCAAAAAATTACCATCAAAGAAAATTGCTTCTTCCAAAAATGTCTTTTGGGGAAGCCGGAGAACAGAATTCTGAGAAGTGCTGGCTGGAGTTAGCATTGGTTAAAGTTATAACTAATATAGTTGCTGTTTTGAATTCTTCTCCTTAAAAAGAAAAGCTAAGTTGAAAATATCATGGTAAACAGAGCTGAATGTGTTTAGTTCAGACAAAACAACCCATTGGGTCCTGCAAGGCCCTGTGGAAAGGCAAGATAGTGTTAAAAGATAATTTTTTAAAAGGTAAAATCATGATTCTCATACAAATATAAAAGGAACACATGTTAAAAATTGTATTTAACTCATTAATGAGGGATGCAGTAAGGTGTTTCAACCAGTTCAAAGGAGAATTCAAAGGACAGAGACTCCCATAGGTAATTAGGAATGTTGCACTGAATTTTCAAATAGATGCAAAACTGGTCAATACCCATGGGACAATAACCAGTTGCATTACAACAGGCAAAATTCATTTGCATTTCTATGTATAAGAATATTTTGCATTACCTTTAGTTTTTCACAATCTATAGACTTGTTAAAAAGCTCAAAGCCAATGAAAGGCACATAACACAGAACAGTGCGCAAATCAGGATATCCAATAATATTTTTTGTCCATTTAAAGTCTTTCACAAATTTTCTTGACACTAGAAAGAACTGTTGCAATCAGACTGTTTTAAGGTCAGCAAGCTCCATAACTCTGGGGGCCCAGGTCAGGAGGCAGCCAAGGGGGTGGCCTAAGAAAACTCTTGGAAGTGTAACTTGACACTTAAAAGAGAATTAGCAATGCCCAAGGTGGATTAGATAAACCCAGGGTGGCTTTTCCAAAGCTTCGGGAGCTAGAAAATCTGACAAGCAGAGAGATCCACCCATGAGACTGAAAGCAGCTGGTGATGGCCTGAGAAGGTCTTTGTAAAGGAAAACACATGTCTCCCTTTGCTACTCTATCTTGCAGAGCCCAACTCAGGACATCTGGTTGAAATATAACACCTTGATTCTCGCCTGGCAACAAAGTACAAGTAAATACAATCCCCATGAGCAGGCCCACTGGGAAACTTCAGGAACACATTAGGGAGGATTGTGAAGAATTCTGCCAATTTTTCTGGCCGTTCACATATTGTGTAACTGATTTTCTCTTAAGTGCCTGTACACCTTTGGGTTTTATGTATGCCTGAAAATGAGTAGGGGTCCAGAAATTGAAAACAAGCCAGTTTTTCATTGGTGCTTTTCTCCATTCTTCAGCAGTACTCATCAACTTGCCTTTTTTTTCACCCCTTCATTGACCAAATTGGAGATAACTGGCATCTTGGCATCCCTTGGGTAATGTGGAAGAGCAATGGCTTTGGATAACCTAAATGCTTTTTTAGTTGCCCCTTTCCCACTCATCCCTCTCCAGCAACAGCCCACACCACTAGGCAGCTGGAAAAGGCATGAAACAGACAAGTCATACATACACAAAAATAGGGGAGTGGGGGAGCACTGGACTACGATCATAGAGCCACCAAGATCTAATCCCGAATCTAAGATTCCTTCCTCTTAGATGGTGTGATTTAACACCTTCAACCATGCTAGTACTAAAGAATGGTAACCATTTTATACTTATTAAAGTTGCAAATATTATCAAGCACAATGCTGGTTTGGCTTGGAGGGAGAGGATGGAAAGATATCTTCAAACTGTTTTCAGCAGGATAAATTAGGATAGTTCTTTTGAAAGGTAATTTGGCAATACATATCAGAAGTCATAAAAAATACTCGTTTTCTTTCACATAATAATTCCACTTCTGGCAATTTGTCATTAAAGTAATCATTCAAAACTAGGAAAAAACTATGTAGATACAAACACATTTTACATGCCATTATGTATAATCTAAAAATGCTGGTAATAGCTGCTGCTGCTGCTGCTAAGTCGCTTCATTTGTGTCCGACTCTGTGCAACCCCATAGACGGCAGCCCACCCGGCTCCCCCGTCCCTGGGATTCTCCTAGCAAGAACACTGGAGTGGGTTGCCATTTCCTTCTCCAATGCGTGGAGGTGAAAAGTGAAAGTGAAGTCGCTCAGTTGTGTCGGACTCTTAGCGACCCCATGGACTGCAGCCTACCAGGCTCCTCCGTCCATGGGATTTTCCAGGCAAGAGTACTGGAGTGAGTTGCCATTGCCTTCCCCACTGGTAATAGCTGCTGCTGCTGCTAAGTCACTTCAGTCATGTACGACTCTGTGTGACCCCATAGACGGAAGCCCACCAGGCTCTCCTGACCCTGCTAAATGTCCAATAAAATCAGAGTAGTTAAATGATTTAAAATACATTTAAAAAGACACATAGATTGAATGAAATATTATGTGGACAATAAAAATCAAAATTCTAAGGACTGCATTTGAATCAGTTTTAATGAGGTGGATGAAATTGGAGCCAATTATACAGAGTGAAGTAAGCCAGAAAGAAGAACATCAATACCGTATATTAACGCATATATATGGAATTTAGAAAAATGGTAACCTGAACCCTGTATAAGAGACTGCAAAAGAGACATAGGCATTTAGAACAGTCTTTGGGACTCTGTGGGAGAGGGTGAAGGTGGAATGATTGGAGAGAATGGAATTGTAGCATGTATATTATCATAAGTGACCAGTCCAGGTTCGACGCATAAATTTTCCTCTGTTCAAAAAAAAAAAAAAAAAAGGACTGCAATAATCATAGAAAGGCTTAAATGCAATAGATTGAGGCAAAAAAAAAAGCACATAATTGTATAGACATTTTCATTGTAACTCTATAAAAATGTATCTCCAGAAACAATTGTTTGATGTTGCGATTACAGATAAAAATATTTTTTTTTTCCTTTTATGAAGTACAGTTTCTAAACTAAGTTAAAAGTAATGTTAAAGCAAAACATAATGAAACAAGTGATGACCTAACACCTGGGAGCTTAATATTAGAATCTCTTCTCTCCCTGAGCTGCTCTTTCAGTTCCACAAGGTCCTACCATCTGCTTCTAATCCCGGAGAAGGAAAATGGAAAAAGAAGGGATGTCATTAAAGGAGAGGTACCCAAGAAAATGTGCCTGAGACAGTCAGATTTATTGCTACTGAATGCCTCTGCTTACTGTGCTGAAGAAGTTGCGCATTTCAATGGATTAGGTTCCACTCAGTGTCTCAATTTAAACTTATTTCTTGAGAAACCTGTAGGCAGGTCAGGAAGCAACAGTTAGAACTGGACATGGAACAACAGACTGGTTCCAAAAAGGAAAAGGAGTACATCAAGGTTGTATATTGTCACCCTGCTTATTTAACTTATATGCAGAGTACATCATGAGGAACGCTGGGCTGGAAGAAGCATAAGCTGGAATCAAGATTGCTGGGAGAAATATCAATAACAGATATGCAGATGACACCACCCTTATGGCAGAAAGTGAAGAGGAACTAAAGAGCCTCTTGATGAAAGTGAAAGAGGAGAGTGAAAAGTTTTCCTTGAAGCTCAACATTCAGAAAACAAAGATCATGGCTTCTGGTCCCATCACTTCATGGGAAATAGATGGGGAAACAGTGGAAACAGTGTCAGACTTTATTTTTTTGGGCTCCAAAATCACTGCAGATGCTGATTGCAGCCATGAAATTAGAAGACGCTTACTCCTTGGAAGGAAAGTTATGACCAACCTAGATAGCATATTAAAAAGCAGAGACATTACTTTGCCAACCAAGGTCCGTCTAGTCAAGGCTATGGTTTTTCCCGTGGTCATGTATGGATATGAGAGTTGGACTGTGAAGAAAGCTGATCACCGAAGAATTGATGCTTTTGAACTGTGGTGCTGGAGAAGACTCTTGAGAGTCCCTTGGACTGCAAGGAGATCCAACCAGCCCATTCTAAAGGAGATTGATCCTGGGTGTTCATTGGAAGGACTGATGCTAAAGCTGAAACTGCAATACTTTGGCCACCTCATGTGACGAGTTGACTCACTGGAAAAGAGTCTGATGCTAGGAGGGATTGGGGGTGGGAGGAGACGGGGACGACAGAGAATGAGATGGCTGGATGGCATCACCGACTCGATGGACATGAGTTTGAGTGAACTCTGGGAGTTGGTGATGGACAGGGAGGCCTGGCGTGCTGTGATTCATGGGGTCGCAAAGAGTCGGACACGACTGAGTGACTGAACTGAACTGAACAATAGAAAACATTTATTTTCAGTAACTATGAAAATAAATATTTCTTTTCTAGTAACTTAGTAGTTACTTTTTTATTTATGCAACGTTCATTTGAATAGATGTTATAAGAAAAATAAAGAACATTTAAAAGTTATAACATTTCCATCATGTGAACAATTTCCCTTTCTGAATATTACCTTCGGTGAGCATAAATGACTTTTACATATTGCAATTATGGTATACATACCATTTTGAATTCTATGTTTTCTCTTACCATTGTACTGCAAGCATATTTCATTTCTATAGTCTTCACAATGATTGTTTTAATGACTCCACAGTATTCCTTACTGTTGATGGTTCCTCATTTGTCAAACATTGTCCCTAGTGTTGGTCATTCTAGGTTGTTTTCAACTTTAGCTAGTCTCTATTTCATTCTGATGAAAAGGAAAGAAGCTCTTTTGAGGAGGATTGTCTTACTGATTAAGGTAAAAACCATCCAACCCTTTTTTGAAAGCCTGTGCTTGGCTTTCCAATATGCTAGACCAGAGATTGTCCATGAAGATGAGTCTCAGAGAGCAAGGTAGCCAACATGCAGATTTGGGAGAGTGCTGGCAGCTGGAATAAAGTTGCTGCTGGTTTTGCCCTGTTCTGTCTCTAGCTAAATAGGGGAAAGTCCCTTCCATGGGATAGATCAGAAAGAAATCATTAAGCTTGCTATCCTGGGCTGGACCAGGGTTTCAGTAGGCCTAGGCTCTCATGCCAGCTCTAGCTCTTGCCAGTTGTAAGATTAGCACACTTTTCCTTTTTTTTGCCACACTAAGTGGCTTGTGGGATCTTCGTTCCCCAACCAGGGACTGAACCTGTGCCCTTTTCAGTGAGAGCGCAGAGTCCTAACCACTGTACCTCCAGGGAATTCCTGGCACATGTCTCTTGAAATGAGCCTCAACCCCTCATGTGTTAATCAGGAACCAGGCTTGATGATATTGGAGGTCCTGCCTAATTCTGATATACTATGAGTAGTTATCCATTGGTCTGCTGTGCAATCTTGTTGACCTCCTATTTTAACCAGTCCAAACATTATTCATTCCCAAAGCCTCTGATCCACTTTTGTCTCTCTCTCACTCTCAGGCAATAACCTTGACCTTATCTTATACTTGACTGAGACTCTCTAGTTATCTTCCAGCAGGAAACTGCTTCAATTTCTTTCCCTACCCAGTCTCTTCTCTCAAATGTTAAAGAAAAATTTGTCTCATTCCCTGCTTTTAATCCCAACCCCTCCTACTTCTGTAAAGACTGTGCTCCATTAAATATATCCTGTCAACAACATCTTTAATTTCACCCTGTCTTCTGCTTCTTTGCTCTGTCTATAACCATACTCAGTTATTTCTCTAAATACACTTCCTGGAACCAGTTACCACTTCAAAATTTTGTCCTTCTCTGTCACTTTGCCACCAAAGTAAAAACTGGTCATCTCTACACACACGTGTATTTCCTCTTCAAGGTCACCAATAACAGCATAATGGAACTTACTCCCTTAAATTATTCTCCTCTGCTAACTACTATTTCTATAGGCTTTGCTGGAAACTTTTCTCCCACTTCCAATAGTAGGCTATTTTGAAACATACTATTAAGTGAGGAAATACAATTTAAGATTAAATGCATACTAGTTAAAAGATGTACATGATTCAATGCAATCTCTAGCAAATTACCAATGGCAAGTTTCACAGAACTAGAACAAAAATTTCACAATTTGTAGGGAAACACAAAAGATCCTGAATAGCCAAAGCAATCTTGACAAAGAAAAATGGAGCTGGAGGAATCAAACTTCCTGACTTCAGACTATACTACAAAGCTATAGAAGCCAAAATGGTACTGACACACACCTATGGGCACCTTATCTTTGACAAAGGAGGCAAGACTATACAATGGGGAAAAGACAGTCTCTTCAATAAGTGGTGCTGGGAAAACTGGGCAGCTAGGTGTAAAAGAATGAAACTAGAACACTTCCTAACATTGTGTACAAAAATAAACTCAAAATGGATTAAATACTTAAATGAAAGCCCAGAAACTATAAAACTCTTAGAGGAAAGCATAGGCAGAACACTCTGTGACATAAATTGTAGTAAGATGCTCTTTGACCCACCTCCTAGAGTAATGGAAATAAAACCAAAAGTAAACAAATGAAACCTAATTAAATTTAAAAGCTGATGCACAGCAAATGAAACTATAAATAAGTTGAAAAGACAACCCTCAAAATGGGAGGAAATAATTACAAATGAAGCAACTGACAAAGGATTAATCTCTAAAATGTACAAGCAACTCATTCAGCTCAATAGCAAAAAAGAAAATAACCCAGTCAAATATGGGCAGAAGACCTAAACAGATATTTGTTCCAAGAAGATAGACAGGTGGTCAACAAACACATGAAATGATGCTCAACACCACTCATTATTAAAGAAATGCAAATCAAAACTACAATGAGGTTACTACCTCACACCAGTCAGAATGGCCATCATCAAAAAAACTACAAACAATAAATGCTGGAGAAAATGTAGAGAAAAGGGAACCCTCCTACATTGTTGGTGGTAATGTAAACTGATATAGTCATTATGGAGAATAGTATGGACATTCCTTTAAAAACTAGGAATAAAAGTACCATATTACCCAGCAATCTCACTACTGGGCATATATCCTGAGAAACCCATAATTCAAAAAGACACATGTACCCCAATGTTCATTGCAGCACTATATACGATAACCATGACACGGAAACAACCTAGATGTACATTGACAAATGAATTGATAAAGAAGTTGTGGTACATATATACAATGGAATATTACTCAGCCACATAAAGAAATAATGTGAGTCAGTTGAACTGAGGTGGATGAACCTAGAGCCTGTTATACAAAATGAAATAAGTCAGAAAGAGAAAAACAGATATTGTATACTAACACATACATATGGAATCTAGAAATATATATATTTGCAGAGCAGGAACAGAGATGCAGGCATAGAGAACAGACTTACGGCCACAGTGGGGGAAGCAGAGGGTGGGACAAGTTGAAAAATTAGCACTGACGTGTATACATTGCTATGTGTAGAATAGATAGCTAGTGGAAAGCTACTATATAACACAGGGAACCCAGCACAGCCTGGCATTCTGTGATGACCTAGAGGGGTGGGGTGAGGGGTTGGGAGGGAGGATCAAGAGTTAGGGGATATATAAATATATATATCCCCTATATATATATGTAATTATGGGTAATTCACATTATTGTACAGCAGAAATCAACACAACATTGTAAAGCAGTTATTCTCCAATTAAAATTTTAAGAAAGATGTACATGAAAGCTTAAGAGGAAGAAATACTTCCAAATGATAAAAGGTTGACTTAGATGGTTAGATACTTTTTCTTTTCTACTTTCCAAATGTCCTGTGATACGGTTATACTACTTTTGTAATTAAAAGTAGTTTTTATTAAAAACAGAAAATTTATACTCATGATCCTCTCTGTTCTTTCTTGCCTCTCTTTCTCCCTTGGTGATGTCATCTCTTCCTATGCATTCAATCATACCATCAATGACAATGACTCCCATATCTATATCTTTACTCCCTGCTGATGTCTTGGATTTCCAGCCACCTGCTAGAAAGTCCCATTTGGAGAGACTTACTAGAATTTTACATTCAACACCATCTCTTTTATTTGAAAGATTAGTAAAAATCCTTAACATGTCCATAACATTGACCATTTCTTCACTCCCCAAAGCTAACAGATTAAGTCCTTTTCACTCTAGGCTAAACCACCATTCTTTAACTATATAACTGCAACAATCTTCTAATTGGTTTTTTCACTTTCTTCCTCATTTGGTTCACATACCTGAGTGTGCAATCTGATTAAAATATGAAGCAGATCATAGTACTCCCTTCCTTAAAACTCTAATGATTTCCATCTCGATCAGAATAAAACCCCAAATCCTTACCATTGTCTATAGGGCACTACATAATCTTGACATTAGCTGCACTGCAATCATTTCCTCTCCCTGGTGATGTCCGCTGCTTCAACTATCTATCTTTCTTTCCCAACCCCCTACAAATTTTCTCTTGCTTCAGGGCTGGTACATATGCTATTCCCTCTATCTTTACTGACCTTTAGTCTCTCTCAAACATCCATTCACATCTTTCTTCATAAGAGAGTACAGCTTTTTCCTTCTCATCCTTCAACTCTCAAACTCATTCTATCAAAAGGAGATCCATTCGTGTTGCACTTTCACAACACTCTAGTTCTTTCAGAGCACTTCTCAAAATTTGTAATTTCAATGATTTATTTTTTGGTTTACTGTCAGTCTCCTTCTCTGGATTATAAGTTCTATGAAGGTGGAGACCATTTTTTACTGTTTCCATTGCAATATAACCCAGATCTTGGAATGGTGCTTGACATGTAGTAGATCCTCAATAAATACATGTTAAATGATTGATTAAATGAATGACTTTTTATAATTTTTTCTGAATGTTTAGGTACATAAAATGTGCCTGATACTTTTACACAAATTATATATCATTGAATTCTTTTGGAACTCACTGTTTTAAGCAGAAGGTTTTTTTTTTTAATTGAACCTTTAATTTTGAGACAATCATAGATTCACAGGAAGTTACAAAAATAATAGAGATCCCATTTACCCTTTGCCATATTTCCTCCAATGGCAATATCTTGCAAAACTGTTTAATACAGTACACTATCATCACCTTGATATTGACATTGGTACAATCCCCCAAATTTATTCAGATATCCCAGTTTTACCTGGACTCAGCTGTATGTGTGCATGTCTATTTACTTCTATGCAATTTCATCACATGTGTAGGTTCTTGTGTGTATGTGCACTCAGCTGTTCAGTCCTGTCCAGCTCTTTGCTATCCCATGGATTGTAGCCCACCAGGCTCCTCCGTACATGGGATTATCCTGGCAAGAATACTGGAGTGGGTTGTCATTTTCTCCTCCAGGGGATCTTCCCCACTGAGGGAGTGAACCCATGTCTCCCTCATCTCCTGAATTGGCAGGCAAGCTCTTTACCACTACACTACCTGGGAAGCCATCAGGTTCTTGTATCTACCACCAAGTCAAGATACAGAACAACTCCATCATTACATCCATCTTTCACATCCCTCTTTAAAAAAATACATATCATCTTCCCATACCCACCTTCCTGCAACCCTTCTCAATCCCCTGGCAATCACAATCTGTCTCCCACCTCAATAGTTCTGTCATTTCAAGAATATTATAGAAAAGGAATAAAACAGTGTATACTTTTTGGCATTAGCTTTTCATTCAGAATAATCACCCTGAGATTTATCCAAGTCATTGTGTGTATCAATAGTTCATTCCTTTTTATTGCTCAGTAGTGTTCCATGGTGAGAAGGCAATGGCAAGCCACTCCAGTACTCTTGCCTAGAAAATCCCATGGATGGAGGAGCCTGGTAGGCTGCAGTCCGTGGGGTCGCTAAAGGTCGGACACGACTGAGCGACTTCACTTTCACACGTTGGAGAAGGAAATGGCAACCCACTCCAGTGTTCTTGCCTGGAGAATCCCAGGGACGGGGGAGCCTGGTGGGCTTCCGTCTATGGGGTCACACAGAGTCGGACACGACTGAAGTGACTTAGCAGCAGCAGCAGCAGCAGTGTTGCATGGTATGGATTGCCATGAACAGTATGAAAAGGCAAAAAGATATGACACTGAAAGATGAACTCCCAAGGTCAGTAGGTGCCCACTATGCTATCAGAGAAGAGTGGAGAAATAGCTCCAGGAGGAATGAAGAGTCTGAGCCAAATCAGAAACAACACCCAGCTGTGGAAGTGTTTGGTGGTGAAAGTAAAGTCTGATGCTATAAGAACAATATTGTATAGGAACCTGGAATGTTAGGTCCATGAATCAAGGTATATTGGAAGTGGTCAAAAAGGAGATGGTAAGAGTGAACTTTGAGATTTTAGGAATCAGTGAACTAAAACAGATGGGAATGGGCAAATTTAATTCTGCTGTGGCTGCTGTGTCCATGCTCTACTCATTTCTGACTCTTTGAGACGCCATGGACTGTAACCTGCCAAATTTCTCTATTTGAATATTTCCCAAGCAAGAATATTGGAGTGGATTGCCATTTCCTTCACCAGGGGATCTTCCTGATCCAGGGATCAAACCCACATTCAGTTTAATTTAGATGACCATTATACCTACTACTGTGGGCAAAAATCTCTTAGAAGAAATCAAGTAGCCCTCACAGTCAACAAAAGAGTCTGAAATGCAGTATTTGGGTGTAATCTCAAAAATGACCAAATGATCTCTGTTCACTTCCAAGGCCAACCATTCAAAATCATAGTAATCCAACTCTATGCCCCAACCACTAATGCTGAAGAAGATGAAAGTGAATGGTTCTATGAAGACCTACAAGGCCTTCTAGAACTAACACCAAAAAGAGATGCCCTTTTAATCAAAGGAGACTGAATGCAAAAGGAGGAAGTCAAGAGGTCCCTGGAGTACAGGAAAATTTAGCTTTGGAGTACAAAATGATGCAGGGCAAAGGCTAACAGAGTTTTGCCAAGAGAACACACTGGTCATAGCAAACATCCTCTTCCAACAACACAAGAGATGACTCTACACATGGACATCACCAGATAGTCAACACTGAAATCAGATTGATTATATTCTTTGCAGCTGAAGATGGAGAAACTCTATACATCAGCAAAAACAAGACCAGGAGCTAACAGTGTCTCAGATCATGAACTCCTTACTGCAAAATTTAGACTTAAATTGAAGAAAGTAGAGAAAACCACTAGACCATTCAGGTATGAACTAAATAAATCCCTATGATTATAAAGTGGAAGTGACAAATAGATTCAAAGAATTAAATCTGATAGAGTAACTGAAGAATTATGGATGGAGGTCCATAACCTTGTCCAAGAGGTGATGATCAAAACCATCCCCAAGAAAAATAAATGCAAAAATTAAAATGGTTGTCTGAGGAGGCCTTATAAAGAGCTGAGAAAAGATGAGAAGCAAAAGGCAAGGAGAAAAGAAAAGATATACCCATCTTAATGCAGAGTTCTGAAGAATAGTAAGGAGAGATAAGAAAGCCTTCCTAAGTGATCAATGCAAAGAAATAGAGGGGAAACAATAGAATGGAACAGACTAGAGATCTCTTCAAGAAAGTTAGAGATATAAATGGAACATTCCATGTGAAGATGGGCACAATAAAGGACAGAAATGGTATGGACCTAAAAAAGCAGAAGATATTAAGAAGAGGTGGCAAGAATAACCAGAAGAACTATACAAAAAAGATCTTAATGCCCCTGATAACATGATGGTGTGATCACTCATCTGGAGCAAGACATCCTGGAGTGTAAAGTCAAGTGGGTCTTAAGAAGCATTAATATGAACAAAGCTAGTGGTGGTGATGGAATTCCAGCTGAGCTATTTCAAATCCTAAAAGATGATGCTGTTAAAGTCCTGCACTCAATACACCAGCAAATCTTGGAAAACTCAGCAGTGGCCACAGGACTGGAAAAGGTCAGTTTTCATTCCAATCCCAAAGAAAGGCAATGCCAAAAAATATTCAAACTACTGCACCAGTGCACTCATTTCACATGCTGTAGGTAATGCTCAAAATCCTTCAAGCTAGCCTTCAACAATACATGACCTGAGAACTTCCAGATATTCAAGCTGGATTTAGTAATAGCAGAGGAACTAGAGATCAAATTGCCAAAGTCTGTATGATCATAGAAAAAGCAGGAGAATTCCAGGAAAAACATCTACTTCAGCTTCACTGACTATGCTAAATCCTTTGATTGTATGGATCACAACAAACTGTGGAAAATTCTTAAAGAGATGGGAATACCAGACCACCTTATCTGCCTCCTGAGAAATCTATACAGGTCAAGAAGCAAGTTAGAACCAGCCATGGAACAATGGACTGATTTCAAATTGGGAAAGAAGTACAACAAGGCTCTATATTGTCACCCTGCTTATTTAACTTCTATGCAGAGTACATCGTGCAAAATGTTGAACTGGAATCAAGATTTCACAAGATTGGACTCCATTACTACTCAACCACCCCTGCCCCGCCTCCCCCCCACTCAAAGTTAGGTCAGGGAAGGGACCTTGTCTGTCTTGTAGTGTGCTCAGCTCTCAGCCCAGCACCTGGCATATTTATTGGATGAGTGAAAGAAATTCCCTTTTATGGGCCAGAGGTTAGGTTTGTGCTGAGGCATCAAAAACAGCCAACGGACTTTATTACCTGGCCGAGTTGATCAAAGAATACACAGTTGCAACCAGCAGGATCATCAAATACATGATCTGGTTCTCCACAGCTGTGCTGATCGACCTCTACGTTTTTGAGTGCTTCCCCACCTACATGATTGGCGTGGGCCTCTTCACCAACCTTGTCTACTTTGGCCTCCTCCAGACCTTCCCCTTCATCATGCTGACCTCGCCTAACTTCATCCTGTCGTGCGGGCTAGTGGTGGTGAATCATTACCTAGCATTTCAGTTCTTTGCAGAGGAATACTATCCTTTCTCAGAGGTCCTGGCCTATTTCACTTTCTGTCTGTGGATAATCCCATTTGCTTTCTTTGTGTTGCTCTCGGCTGGGGAGAACGTCCTGCCCTCCACCATGCAGCCAGGAGATGACGTGGTCTCCAATTACTTCACCAAAGGCAAGCGGGGCCAACGCTTAGGGATCCTGGTTGTCTTCTCATTCATCAAAGAGGCCATTCTACCCAGACGGCTGAAGATATAATGTGCCCCTGGGGAGGGGATGCTGGCGCAGGAGCCGGAGAGTCAGGCCCCTGGGCCTCTGCACTGGGTGGGGGCCGGGAGTTGGAAGGCACCTTCCCCCAGCCCTGGCCCTCCTTCCCTCCACTCCTCTGGAAGCCCTCATCCCAACCCTCCTCAGGAGGCTCAACTCAGGTCAGATCTGATACTGCTGGAGGCTGAGACCTCAGAGGCTGCCAGGGAGGAGTCAGGGCCTGCTTAGCCAGGAGGCCACCAGCCCCCTGGGTGCACAGACGCCGAGCCCCTGTGGCCCTCCTGCTCCCTCCTGTGATCAGTCAGGAGTTCTGGCTCAGCCCGGGCAGGTAGGGCCAGGGCCATGAAGCTGAAGAGCAGACAGTGATAACTGCCATTGGGCAGATGGCCATGGGAGGGGCTGTGACTTAGCACTTCCAAGAGAGTTTTTGCTGTTGAACTGTGATTTCTGTCCAAGTGCTGATTCCCATTTGAGTAAAGATTCTAGGTGGCACTGTTTGCCTTAAAAAAAAAAAGATTTCACAAGATTGCACAAGCTGGAATCAAGATTGCTGGGAGAAATATCAATGATCTCAGATATGCAGATGACATCACCGTTATGGCAGAAAGTGAAGAGGACCTAAAGAGCCTCTTGAAGATGAAGGAGGAAAGTGAAAATGCTGGCTTAAAACTCAACATTCAAAAAACTAAGATCATGGCATCCGGTCCCATCACTTCATGGAAAATAGAGGGGGAAACAATGGAAACAGGGAGAGATTTTATTTTCTTGGGCTCCAAAATCACTGCTTCCCTGGTGGCTCAGATGGTAAAGAATTTGCCTGCAATGTGGGAGACCCGGGGTTCTATCCCTGGGTTGGGACGATCCCCTGGAGGATGGAATGGCAACCCATTTCAGTATTCTTGCCTGGAGAATCCCCATGGACAGAGGAGCCTGGCAGGCTATAGTCCATAGGGTCCCAAGGAGTTGGACACTGCTGAGTGACTAAGCACACGTGCACACACGCATGTGCACACACGCATGTGCACACACACACACACACATACACACACAATCTTTGCAGATGGTGACTGCAGCCATGAAATTAAAAGATGCTTGCTCCTTGGAAGAAAAGCTATGCCCAACCTAGACAGCATATTAAAAAGCAGAGACATTACTTGCAACAAAGGTCCACATAGTCAAAACTATGGTTTCTTTAGTAGTCATGTATGGATGTGAGAGGTGGACCATAAAGAAAGCTGAGTGAGAAAGAATTGATGCGTTTGAACTGTGGTGTTGGAGAGGACTCTTGAGAATTCCTTGGACTGCAAGGAGATCCTACCAGTCAATCCTAAAGGAAATCAGTCTTGAACATTCATTGGAAGGAATGATGCTGATGCAGAAGCTCCAATACTGTGGCCACCTTATATGGACAGCTGACTCATTAGGAAAGACTATGATGCTGGGAAAGATTGAAGTCAGAAGGAGAAGGGGACAAGAGGATGAAATGGTTGGATGGCATCACCGTATGGATGGGCATGAGTTTGAGCAAATTCCAGGAGATGGTGAAGGACAGGAAAGCCTGGCATGCTCCAGTCCATGGGGTCACACAGAGTCAGACAGAACAGTGCAACTGAACAACAGTTTGTTTAATCATTCACATGAATGGTCTCTGGGATTTTGAAGGCTTTCTGTGTTGTTTCTAGATTTTTTCTGTTATGAATAAAGTTGCTATGAACTTTGTATGAACATAAATATAGGGGCTTTTAAAATTGAAATATTATTGACATATCACAGGTTTTAGGTGTATTACATAATGATCTGATATATACATATATTGGAAAATGATAACCACAGTAAGTTTAGTTACTATCCATCATCTCATATAGTTACATTTTTTTTGTGATGAGAACTTTTAAATTCTATTCTTCTAGCAACTTTTCGAATATGCAAATACTGTATTATTAACTATAGTCATAATATCCTGTACAGGTTTTGGTTTGGATATGAATTTTCATTTCTCTGGGAGAAAAATTGCCCAGGAGAGCAATTGCTGGGTAGTATGGTGGTCATATGTTTAATTTTGGAAGATACTTTCAGACTGTTTTCCAGAGTGGGGGTACCATTTTACAATCCCACTAACAGTGTATGAATGATCCAGTTTCTTTGTATCTTCACCAGTACTTGGTGTTGTCACTATTTTATTTTTTTATTTTAACCATTCTGATAGTTGTATGCTGATATCTTCTGCCCACAACATGGAACAATTTTCATTGCTCTAATACCTAGTGTTATTGACATATTTTCATGAGTTGTTTGCCATCTGTATATCTTCTTGATATCTTTTACTCATTTTCTAATTAATTTTTTTATTAAGTTTTGAGGGTTTTTTTTTTAATGTATTCTAGATCAAGTCCTTTTTTCAAGTATGTGGTTGGTTTTCTCCCAGTTTGTAGCTTGTCTTATCATCCTCTTAAAAAAGTCTTTCACAGCACAAAAGTCCAATTTATTAATTTTTTTATGTATAATGCTTTCAGTATAAAGTGAAGAACTCTGACTAGTTCTATATCCTGAAGGTTTCTTTTATTTTTTTTCTAAATATTGTATAGTTCTACATTTTATGCTTAGGTCTGTGATCCATCTTGAGTTAATTTTGCATAAGGTGCAAGGTTTAGATACAGGTTCATTTTTCTCTGAATGTTCATTTGTTCTTAGCACCATTTGTTGAAAAGTCTACACTTTCTAAATTGAATTGGTCTTGCACCTTTGTTAAAAATCAATGTGGTTCTATTTCTAGGTTCTTTGTTCTGTTCTATCAATCTGTCTATCCTTCTTGCAATATGACACTGTTGATTACTGTAGTTATACAGTAGACCTTAATATTGGGTAGAGTGACTCCTCACATTTTATTCTTTTTAAAAAATTAAAAAAAAAATTTTTTTATGGCTGTGCTGGGTCTTCATTGTTGTGCAGGCTTTTCTCTGGTTGCAGTAAGCAGGGGCTACTCTTTATTGTGGAGTATGGGCTTCTCATTGTTGTGGTTTCTGTTGTTGCAAAGCACAGGCTCTAGGCACATGGGCTTCAGTAGTCACGGTGTGCAGGCTGAGGACACCTAGGCTTTAGTAGTTGTAGCACACAGGTTCAGTAGTTGCAGCTTGCAAGCTTTAGCAGTTGTGGCATGTGGGCTTAGCTGCTCTGCAGTTTGCGGAATCTTCCCAGACCAGGGATTGAATCCGTGTCCTCTGCGTTGTCAGGCAGATTCTTATCCATTGTACCACCAGGGAAGGCCTATTCTTTTTCAAGATTGCTTTAGTTAACCTAGGTTCCTTGTCTTTCCACATAAATTTTAGATTAAACTTGCCTATGTCTGAAAAAAGTTTTCTGGGATCATTTAATTAAATAACTATATTGAGATATAACTGACATACAATAAAATTGTACATATTGAAATTATACAGTTTAGTAAAATTTGATGTATATACATACCACCATTGAGCATATCTATCACCCTCCAAAGGTTCTTCATGTTCCTTTGTAAATCCCCTCCCCCTCTTTCAACAATGTCTTAAGGCAACTGATCTGATTTTGGTCATTATACACTAGTTTGCATATCTTACAATTTTATATAAAAGGAATCACGGGGGATAGTTCATTTCTTTTTAATGTTGAATGGTGTTCTATTGTATGGACATATCACAGTTTGTTTAACTATACATGCCTATCTGAGGGACATTTGAGTTGTTTCAAGTTTTTCACCAATACCGATAAGGTCGCTATGAACATTAATGTACAAGCATTTTATTTTGACACAAGCTTTAATTTCTAATGGGCAAAAATCTAAGAATAGTATGGTTAGATCATATGGAAAATGTATTTTTAACTATTTAAGAACCTGCCAAAATGTTTTCCAAGATGGCTGTACCATATACATTCCCATAAGCAATGTGTGACAGTTCCAGTTCCTCCACATCCTTGTCAACTTTTGGTATGGTCAGAATTTCAATTTTAGCCAATCTGATACTGTATATCTATTGTAGTTTTATTTACATTTCCCCCAATGACTGATGACGTTAAGCATCTTTTCATGTATTAATACTTATTGACCATCTATATATCTTTTCTGGTTGAAATGTCTGTTCATTTCTTTTGCCCATTTTAAATTGGGTTGTGCCGGGAGCCAGCGAGGGAAATCCTACCCATGGCAAAGGTCAATTGGGGAAGAGGCCTGACGGGCAAAGGCTAATCAGGACTCGAGGAACCCCCTGGACTTACCTGAGCATCTACCCCAAAGAAAACCGGAGTCTGACTGCCTTACTATCTTATGCCTCTTATCAAGTCCTCTAATACTTACGGGGGCTTCCCCCCAACCACCTTTCTTTGAAAACATTTATTCAGATCTGTAGTTAAAAAGTTCTCCTTGGCTTAATAGGAGTGTTCCAATCCAAGCCCCTCTGATAGCTTTCTAACTTGCATGACAAGTTTGTCCGGGCTCTTACAACTATGAATGTGACTGTTTATAGCCTCCCAGCCATGCAAGGACAGAAAGCCTAATATTCTAAAATACAGGAATCTGTTGAAGAAGTTAAAATCATTAGAATAGTACTAAAAAAGATTTCATTGTTGAATCAATGCTTGCTGCAGTTTCCTCTATCTATTGTATCCTTGGAAATATATTAATCACATATAGAGAATATAAGTAGTAGCCTTTGATTTAACCACATCAGATCTTAAGTTAATAAATTCCTTTCTTGTAGCTCACTACACCTGTACCTTATAGGAATGTAACCTTGTCATGTGTATAGCACCTGACTTTAGGAAAATCAACTTAAAAGAATATAAGCCTTTTTCTAGCTAACTAACCTTTATTAGGAGAGAGGGCCATAAACTGTTAGCAGGCCCCCTGGCCAGAAGATGATGTAAACCACCTAAAACTTTTGTATATCACGAGACATACAAAAATGAGCCCTGATCTGATAAGGGTCAAGACTGCTGACCCCGCGTGATTTTGGCGTGACTCTATACCTCTCTTTCTCTATTTTTTATGTGCACAACTTAGGGTATAAAAGCAGCACTGGAAAATAAAGTTTTGGGCCTTGCTCACTGAAGCTTGGTCTCCCCGTGTCGTTCTTTCTCTTTTTCTATCCTTTTCTCTATTCTCCTTTTTCTGGTTGAGATCCTTGGAGCGCTGGGCCCTCTGCGTTTACTTATCTGCCTGGGCTTCTAAGACCCACTCGAGGGGGTGCCCTGGTGGGGTACCTCCAGTGATTCGAGAGGGCGCCTGTGGCCTACGTAAACAGAGCAAACCCCGTGCTGGGGTTTTATTGGTTTCCAGCATAAACCAAGGAATCATCAGCCCCTGTCTCTCTCTCTCTCTCTCTCTCTGATGCCGACGCCATTCATCCCGAGGATACCCTGGGCCATAACGAGGCTGGTCCCCGATAGGGTTGTTTGTGTTCTTAGTAATAAGTTTCAACAATTTTTTATATATTCTGGGTTGCTGTTACTGCTGCTAAGTCACTTCAGTCGTGTCCGACTCTGTGTGACCCCACAGACGGAAGCCCACCAGGCTCCCCCTTCCCTGGGATTCTCCAGGCAAGAACACTGGAGTGGGTTGCCATTTCCTTCTCCAATGTGTGAAAGTGAAAAGTGAAAGTGAAGTCGCTCAGTCGTGTCCAACCCTTAGCGACCCCATGGACTGCAGCCTACCAGGCTCCTCCATCCATGGGATTTTCTAGGCAAGAGTACTGGAGTGGCTTGCTATTGCCTTCTCCGATATTCTGGGTACAAGTCCTTTATTAGATATATGCTTTGCATATGCATTATCTCATTCTATGGGTTGTCTACCCATTTTCTTCACTGCGTCTTTAGAGGAACAGAAGTTTTTCATTTTTATGAAGTCTAATTTATCTATTTTTTTTATAGATTGTGATTTTGATGGCCTGTCTAAGAAAATTTTTACCTAACCCAAATTCACAAACTTTTTCCTGTTTTCTCCTGAAAGTTTTATATTTAGGTCCATGATCTTCTATTTAAAGGTGTTACGTTTAGGTCTCTGATCCATTTTGAGTTAACTTTTTATAGGTGTAAAACATGGATGGACATTTTTTTTTCACATACAGATATCCATCCAATTGTTCTAACATCATTTATTGAGATGATTATTATATTTACACTGAAGTGTCTATTTGCCTTTGTTAAAAAGCAGTTGTCCATATACTTATAAGTCTTTATCTGAACTTTATACTTTGTTTCACTGATCTATTTTCTGTTTGGCACCAATATCACAGTGTAACTTTGATATTACTGTAACTTTAAAAGAACTCTTGAAATCAGGTAATATTAGCCCTCTAATGTTTTTTTTCAAAGTTGTTTTTAACTATTCTCTGTCCTTTGCATTTCCATGTGAAATTTAGAATCAATTTGTCAATTTCTAAAAGATCCTGCAGGGATTTTCATTGGGATAGCATTTGAATCTATAGATCAATTTAGGGAGAGTTGACACATTAATACTAAGTCTTCTGTTGCATAAACACGATATATCTCCCTAATTATTCTAGGTCTTCTTCAGTTTCTCACAGCAATGTTGTGTAGTTTTTAATGTTCAAATCTTTCAAAACTTTGTTAGATACATACCTAAATAATTTGTTTTAATTATTGCATAAGTTATCATTAAGTATTTTACTGTTATTTTAAATGATAGTGCTTTATTAATTTTGAATATCAATTTTTTCATTGCTGATATATAGAAACATAATTTTTACATATCGACTTTTTATTCTTCAATCTTGATATACACACAATGGTTGGAGTAGATTTTCTGAAAATCCCATCAGATTTTCTGCTTTGGTGATTAAGTCTGTGAATAAGGACAGTTTTACTTCTTTTCCAATTTAATGTCTTTTATTTTTTTGCCTATCTGATTGCACCTACTAGAATGTCCAATATAATGTTGAACAGAAGAGAAAAAGTGGACATTCCTTTTCCTGTTCCTCACCTTTAAGCCATAAGTATGATACTAACTGTAGGTTTTTTTTTTTTACTAGTAGCTTTTCATTAAATGAAAGGAAGTTCCCTTATCTTCCAAATTTGCTGACAATTTGCATCAGAAATGGACACTGAATTTTGTCAAATGCTTTTTCTGCTTTTGTTAAGATCATGTTTTTCCTTTTTAGTTAATGTGGTGAATTACATTTCAAATGTTAAACCATCTATGCATTCCTGGGATAATCATGACTTCATCATGATGTTTTATCTTTTGCAGATATTGTTGGATTCAATTTGCTGACATTTAGTTAAGAATATTTTATATCAGGGTAGTGCAGAAGATATTAAGAAGAGATGGCAAGAATACACAGAAGAACTGTACAAAAAAGATCTTCACGACCAAGATAGTCATGATAACGTGATCACTGACCTAGAGCCAGACGTCTTGGAATGTGAAGTCAAGTGGGCCTTAGAAAGCATCACTACGAACAAAGCTAGTGGAGGTGATGGAATTCCAATTGAGCTATTTCAAATCTTGAAAGATGATGTTGTGAAAGTGCTGCACTCAATATGCCAGCAAATTTGGAAAACTCAGCAGTGGCCACAGGACTGGAAAAGATCAGTCTTCATTCCAATCCCAAAGAAAGGGAATGCTAAAGAATGCTCAAACTACCGCACAATTGCACTCATCTCACACGCTAGTAAAGTCATGCTCAAAATTCTCCAAGCCAGGCTTCAGCAATATGTGAACCGTGAACTTCCAGATGTTCAAGCAGGTTTTAGAAAAGGCAGAGGCACCAGAGATCAAATTGCCAACATCCGCTGGATCATGGAGAAAGCGAGAGAGTTTCAGAAAACCATCTATTTCTGCTTCATTGACTATGCCAAAGCCTTTGACTGTGTGGATCACAACAAACTGCAAAATTCTTCAAGGTATGGGAATACCAGACCACCTTACCTGCCTCCTGAGAAATCTGTATGCGGGTCAAGAAGCAACAGTTAGAACCAGACATGGAACAACAGACTGGTTCCAAATAGGGAAAGGAGTATGTCAAGGCTGTATATTGTCACCCTGCTTATTTAAGTTATACACAGAGTACATCATGAGAAACGCTGGGTTGGATGAAGCACAAGCTGGAATCAAGATTGCAAGAAGAAATATCAATAACCTCAGATATGCAAATGACACCACCCTTATGACAGAAAGCGAAGAAGAACTAAAGAGCCTCTTGATGAAAGTGAAAGAAGAGAGTGAAAAAGCTGGCTTAAAGCTCAACATTCACCAAGATCATGGCATCTGCTCCCATCACTTCATGGCAAATAGATGGAGAAACAATGGAAACAGTGACAGACTTTAGGTTTTGGGCTCCAAAATCACTGCAGATGCTGATTGCAGCCATGAAATTAAAAGACGCTTGCTCCTTGGAAGAAAAGCTATGACCAGCCTAGAAAGCATATTAAAAAGCAGAGAAATTACTTCGCCAACAAAGTTCCATCTAGTCAAAGCTATGGTTTTTCCAGTAGTCATGTATGGATGTGAGAGTTGGACTATAAAGTAAGCTGAGCGCTGAAGAATTGATGCTTTTGAACTGTGGTGCTGGAGAAGACTCTGGAGAGTCCCTTGGACTGAAAGGAGATCCAACCAGTCCATCCTAAAGGAGATCAATCCTGAATATTCATTGGAAAGACTGATGCTGAAGCTGAAACTCCAATACGTTGGCCACCCAATGTGAAGAACCAACTCATTGGAAAAGACCCTGATGCTGCTAAGATCGAAGGCGGCAGAAGGGGATGACAGAGGATGAGTTGGTTGGATGGCATCACTGATGGGATGGTTATGAGTTTGAGTAAGCTTTAGGAGTTGGTGATGGACAGGGAAGCCTGGCATGCTGCAGTCCATGGGGGCACAGAGTCTGACACAACTGAATGACTGAACTGATTAGTAATGCGTGTCTTCTGTCTGTTTTCTTGGTTAGTCTGGCTAGAGGCTTATCAGTTTTACTGATTTTTTCAAAGAATGGAATTTTGATATTATCGATATTTCTCTACTTTTACCATTCCCAGTCATTAACTTCTATTCTGATCTTTATTATATTTCTTATTCTGTTTATTTTGGGTTTAATTTGGTCTTCTTTTTATAGTTTCTTAAGTTTGAAGCTGAGGTCACTGACTTTAGACCTTTGTTTTATTCTAATATAGCTGTTTTGTGCTGTGCTTAGCTTCTCAGTCATGTCCGACTCTTTGCCACCCCATGGACTGTAGCCCACCAGGCTTGTCTGTCCATGGGGATTCTCCAGGCAAGAATACTGGAGTGGGTTGCCATGCCCTCCTCCAGGGATTCTTCCCCACCCAGGAATCAAACCAGGGTCTCCTGCATCTTAGGAGGATTTAGTTTAAATTTCTCACTTAAATTTAGTTTAAATTTCTCACTTCTTACGGCTCTGACAGCAATCCAGAAATTTTGTTGTTTTGTTTTTTTCATTAAGGTTAAAATATGCTTTAATTAAGATTTAGATTTTTCTTTGTTTCATGGGTTATTTAGAAAGGTATTATTTTATTTTCAAATATTTGGAGATTTTTTTCAGGTATCTTTTTGGTATTGATTTCTAACTTAATTCCATTGTAGTGAGAATACATACTTTGTATGAACTGAATCTTTTTAATTTTCTTACAGTTTCTTTTATTGACCTTGAATATGGTCAATCTTGATGAATATTCCATGTACACTCTATTCTTCTGTCACTGTGTGGAGTGTTCCACAAATGTTAACTAGGCCAAGTTGCTTGACGGTGTTGTTCAGATTAATATCCTTAGTGATTTTCTATTTGTCCAAATGTTAAGAAAAGGATATCAAAATCTTCAATCAAGATTATGAATTTGTCTATTTCTTCTTGTAGTTCTATCAGATTTTGTTTCATGTATTTTGAAGCTCTTTTATTAAACACATAAACATTTAAGAGTAACATATCTTCCTGATAAAATTCAATTCTTAATCATTATAAAATGAACTTCTTTATCCCTAGTATTATCTTTTGCTATGTAATCTATTTTATCTGCTATTAATAGCCACTGTTATGGTTTAGTCACTAAGTTGTGTCCAACTCTTTTGCGACCCCTTAGACTGTAGCCCACTAGGGTCCTCTGTCCATGGGATTTCCCAGGCAAAAATACTGGAGTGGGTTGCATTTCCTTCTCCAGGGGATTTTCCTGACCCAGGGACTGAACCCACATATTCTACTTGGGAGACAGATTCTTTACCACTGAGCCACCTGTGAAACCCTCACTAATAGCCATACCAGATTCCTGTTGACTAGGTTTACCATGGTATATTTTTTCCATTATTTTGCTTTTAATCTCTTTGTTTCCTTATAGTTAATGTATGTTTCTTATAAGCTATAAATATAGCTGGGTATTGTTTTCTTACCCAGTTTGACCATTTCTGCCTTTTCACTGGAGTGTTGAAGTCATTTTCATTTAATGTAATTTTGTATATACTTAGATTTACACCTATCAACTTACTGTTTGTTTTCTATTTATTCTATTTGATTTTTGTTTCCTTTTTTTCTCCATTCTTTTGGATTACTTATATAATTTTTATCATTAATTTTGCCTTCTTTTTAAATTATTGGCTCTAATTATTTGTTTTGCTATTTTAATGATGACTGATATTTGAGACATTGTGAGGGATTGGGGGCAGGAGGAGAAGGGGACGACAAAGAATGAGATGGCTGGATGTCATCACCGACTCGATGGACATGAGTTTGAGTGAACTCCAGGAGTTGGTGATAGAAAAGGAGGCCTGGCGTGTTGTGATTCATGGGATCACAAAGAGTTGGACACGACTGAGCGACTGAACTGAACTGAAGTGTAATAAGGAAATACTACAAACAACTTCATAATCATAAATTTGACACCTTAGATAAAATGACCAATTTGTTGCAAGATACAAATTATCAAAAAATCACTCAATAAGAAATAAACAACTAAAATAGTCTAATATTTAAGGAAATTTAATTTGTTGTTAAAAACCTTCCAAGTCCAGATGGTTTCACTCACAAATTCTACTAAACATTTAAGGAAGAAATAATAACAATCATACACAATCTCTTCCAGAAATGAAAAGAAGTGGGAGAATTTCCCAGCTCATAGTATAAGGCCACTGTAGAGAAGGGAATGGCAACCCACTCCAGTATTCTTGCCTGGAAAACCCCGTGGACTGACAAGCCTGGCAGGCCATAGTCCATGGGGTTGCAAAGAGTTGGACACGACTGAGTGACTAACACACTCACTCACCCTAATATCAAGGCCAAGAAAAGATACTACACAGAAAGAAAACCTCAGAAAACTACATTGAAAGGAAACTTTCTCATGAACATAAAATGAGACCATTCAGTATGGTTGTGTATTTTTATGTTATTAGAGATGGGAATACCAGACCACCTGACCTGCCTCTTGAGAAACCTGTATGCAGGTCAAGAAGCAACAGTTAGAACTGGAACAACAGACTGGTTCCAAACAGGAAAAGGAGTATATCAAGGCTGTATAATTGTCACCCTGCATATTTAACTTATATGCAGAGTACATCATGAGAAATGCTGGATTGGAGGAAGCACAAGCTGGAATCAAGATTGCCAGGAGAAATATCAATAGCCTCAGATATGCAGATGACACCACTCTTAAGGCAGAAAGCAAAGAAGAACTAAAGGGCCTCTTGATGAAAGTGAAAGAGGAGAGTGAAAAAGTTGGCTGAAAGCTCAACATTCAGAAAACTAAGATCATGGAACCTGGTCCCTTCACTTCGTGGAAAATAGATGGGGAAACAGTGGCTGACTTTATTTTTCTGGGCTCCAAAATCACTGCAGATGGTGACTGCAGCCATGAAATTAAAAGATGCTTATTCTTTGGCAGGAAAGTTATGACAAACCTACTTCAATTCAGTTCAGTCACTCAGTCGTGTCCGACTCTTTGCGATCCCATGAACTGCAGCACGCCAGGCCTCCCTGTCCACCACCAACTCCCAGAGTCCACCCAAACCAAGTCCATTGAGTCAATGATGCCATCCAACGATCTTATCCTCTGTCATCCCCTTCTTCTCCCGCCCTCAATCTTTCCCAGAATCAGGGTCTTTTCAAGTGAGTCAGCTCTTTGCATCAGGTGGCCAAAGTATTGAAGTTTCAGCTTCAACATCCATATTTCCAATGAACAACCAGGACTGATCTCCTTTAGGATGGACTGGTTGGATCTCCTTGCAGTCCAAGGGACTCTCAAAAGTCTTCTCGAACACCACAGTTCAAAAGGATCAATTCTTTGGCACTCAGCTTTCTTTATAGTCCAACTCCCACATCCATATATGACCACTGGAAAAACCATAACCTTGACTAGATGGACCTTTGTTGGTAAAGTAATGTCTCCGCTTTTTCATATGCTGTCGAGGTTGGTCAGAACTTTCCTTCCAAGGAGTAAGCGTCTTTTAATTTCATGGCTGCAATCAGCATCTGCAGTGATTTTGGAGCCCAGAAAAATAAAGTCAGCCACTGTTTCCACTGTTTCCCCATCTATTTGCCATGAAGTGATGGGACTGGATGCCATGATCTTAGTTTTCTGAATGTTGAGCTTTAAGCCAACTTTTTCACTCTCCTCTTTCACTTTCATCAAGAGGCTCTTTAGTTCCTCTTTGCTTTCTGCCATAAGGGTGGTGTCATCTGCATATCTGAAGTTATTGATATTTCTCCCAGCAATATTGATTCTAGCTTGTGCTTCCTCCAGCCTTGCTTTTCTCATGATGTACTCTGCATATTAGTTAAATAAGCAGGGTGACAATATACAGCCTTGCCATACTCCTTTTCCTATTTGGAACCAGTCTGTTGTTCCATGTCCAGTTCTGACTGTTGCTTCTTGACCTGCATACAGGTGACCAACCTAGACAGCATATTAAAAAGCAGAGACATTACTTTGCCAACAAAGGTCCATCTAGTCAAGGCAATTGTTTTTCCAGTAGTCATGTATAGATGTGAGTGTTGGACTATAAAGAAAGCTGAGTGCCAAAGAATTGATCCTTTTGAACTGTGGTGTTGGAGAAGACTCTTGAGAGTCCCTTGAACTGCATGGAGATCCAACCAGTCCATCCTAAAGGAGATCAGTCCTGCGTGTTTATTGGAAGAACTGATGCTGAATCTGAAACTCCTATACTTTGGCCATCTGATGCGAAGAGCTGAGTCATTTGAAAAGACCCTGATGCTGGGAAAGATTGAAGGCAGGAGGTGAAGGGGATGACAGAGGATGAGATGGTTAGATGGCATCACTGACTCAATGGACATGAGTTTGGATAAACTCTGGGAGTTGGTGATGGACAAGCAGGCCTGGCGTGCTGCAGTCCATGGGGTCGCAAAGAGTCGGACACGACTGAGCAACTGAACTGAACTGAATTTCATAATGGAGGTGCATAATAGATTAAGTGTTGGATTTAACCAGACTTGAGGTTTGGCCATTTGTATAAGAAATGACAGTAGACATAGGAATTGAGACCACATATAGAAGTATTAATATAATAATTAACCATGGAATTTATACTCCTTAGGGAGGGAGAGGAGGACATGAATGAGAGTGCGAGTAGTAGATTCAGTAAGTGTGGCTGAAGTATCATTAGAATGGGAGAATGATAAGAAATTTGTCAAAAAGAAGGTGGTAATTGAAGGGTGGGACACTTGAAACTGAGTAAAGAGAGGAATAGTGGGCTTTATTTTTAGTAATTGTAAGATCAATGGTATGGCTATGTGGATTAGTGGATTAAGTAGGATGGAGGACAAGTAGAGGTCAAGGATCTGAGAGGCCAGAATGTTAGGAAGATCATCTATGTGGATAATGGAGTAACCAAGTTTTGACAGGAATTGTGTAAGAGGAAGTGACAATGAGCCTGGTACTGAAACTTTTAATGAATAAATGTGAGTGTTTCAGGAGTCAGTGGTTGACTTACATGAGGACAGATAGTGGGTGATATAACCTGATAACATGAGATTCAAACATGTTATAATGTTTGATAACATGAATATCATGTCATCATTCAAACATGTTTGAGATTCAAACAAGCCTCAATAATATGGGGCTTGCTGTTAAGGAGGGAGGAGAATGTCTTGAAAATGACGATGTGGAGGACACTTCCCCCACCTCCAGGCCTCTGGTGATAGATGTTTTATCTATCACATGAGAGGAAAGACAGCACATTTAAAAGTGTTTCAAGGAGAGTTAAGACCCTAGAGGATATACACAGAGGATCAGTTATGTGGATGTAGGAAAATTTGGTGATGATTGCTCACAAATTCCAGGGAGCAGAGTAGAATGATTTCAGAATTTTGGGAAAGGGACTGAACTGAACTGAACTGAACTGAGGGGATCGAGTCATAAAAGAGATAATCTGTCAGTTCTGTTAGATAATCTGTCAGCCTAGCATGCCAGGCTTCCTTGTCCATCACCAGCTGAGGGATGACTTGGGAGTCTTAGGTTGACTTAGGGTGACTGACGTTAGAAAGCAGAATCAGTAGAATTGTGCACGTGTGTGTCTGTGTTTGTGGAGAGAGAAATAGAGAGAGAGATTATAAGAAACTGGCTCACATAATTAATAAGTTATGTGAGAACTGGCTAACTAAATAAAAAATCCATAAGGTAAGAAGTCAGAGAAGGAAAAACACAGGATGAAATGGTTGTCTTCAGGCAGTCAGGGAGAGAACCCTATAGTCATATTAGCCAAAGTTGTAATCTATAGGTGGAAATTTTTCTCTATCCCAGGGAAATATCAGCTCTGTTTTTATGGCCTGCCAATGGATTCACATAGGTCCACCCAGATAATCTAGGAGAAAAAAATTTCTTACTTAAAGTCAACTGGCTAGACACTTTAGTTTCACTTGTAAAATATTTTCACAGTAACACCTAGATAACTGCAGATTGCAACCTAGTTAACACTTCAAAAAAAGGCATCATATATATTAATTTTACCAATCCATGAACATAGAATATCTTTCTGTTTATGCATGCTTTCTTCAGTTTCTCTCATCAATATCTCATAGTTTTCAGTATACTTATCTTTCACCTTCTTAGTTACGTTTATTGTTAAGTGTTTTATATTTTTTGATGCTATTGTAAATTAGATTGTTTTCTTTAAAAATTTTTTATTTTATTTATTTATTTTTGGCTTCATTGGGTCTTCATTGCTGTGCACAGACTTTCTCTAGTTGCAGCAAGTGAAGGCTACTCTCTAGTTGCAGTGCATGGGCTTCTCATTGTGGAGTCTTCTCTGTTGCAAAGAACCAGCTCTAGGGCATACAGACTCAGTAATTGTGTCATGAGGGCTCTAGAAGGCTCCGTAGTTGTGGCACATGGGCTTAGTTTCCCCATGGCATATGAATTCTTCCCATATCAGGGATCAAACCTTTGTCCCCTGTATTGCCAGGCAGATTCTTAACCACTGGGCCACCAGTGCTGGATTGTTTTCTTAATTTCTTTTTTAAATAGTTCTTTGCTAGTGTATAGAAACGCAACTGATTTTTGTATGTTAATTTTGTACACTGTATCTTTGTTGAATTTGTTGCTTCTAACAGTTTTTTGATGGAGTCTTTATATATATAAGGTTTATATATACAAATATATATATGTTTTCCTATATATAAGATCATGTCATCTGCAAACACTGAAATTTGACTTCTTCCTTTTCAATTTGGGTGCCTTCAGATTCAAGGCAACCTCTATCAAAATTCCACTGTTATTTTTCACAAAAAAGCCTCCAAAAGTTTGGATGAAACCAGAAAAGACCACGGGTAGCCAAAGCAATCTTGAAAAAGGACCAAGATGAAGGTATCACACTTCTTACAACTTCTGTTGTTTGAGCTACAAACAACAAAAAAAAAAATGGCAATCACAATTGAGTTTTGCTATTTTATCCAATCTGACATTCTGACTTTTAATTGAGGCATTTCAATTATTTACATATAATGTAATTATATAGTTAAGCTAGGCTTAAATCTATCATTTTGTTGTTTTCTATTTGTTTCGTCTGTTTTTGTTCTTTTCCTGACTTTTTTTTGGATTGAGTACTTTTAATTTTTCCATTTTGCCTCCTTTGCAAGCTTATTAACTAAAATTCTTTCTTTTGTTATATTACTGGTTGCTTTAAGGTTTATATGTCTTTAACTTTTCACAGGCTACCTTTAAAGGACGCTATACCACCTCACAGATACTATAAGAACCTTAAAATGGTCTATTTTTTCTTTCCCTCTTGACTTTTGCATTATTGTCACGCATTTTATTTTTAGTTTATTATAAATCCTACAATACACTGTTATTATTTTTGTTTAAACACTCAATTATCTTTTAAATAGAAGTAGGTAATAAGAAAAATATTATATATTAACTCACATAGTTAGCATTTTTGGTCTTATTTAATCTTTTTGAGAATTCCATATTTCCACTTCATATCATTTTCCTTCTTGATAAAGGACTTCCTTTAATATTTCTTATAGCTCAGGTTTGCTGGTAATGTATTAGTTTGGTTCTTGTATATCTAAAAAGTATTTCTTCTTCATTTTTGAAAGATATTTTCACTGGGCAAAGATTTCTAGATTAACAGTTTTTTCTTTTTCCCTTTTAGTCCTTTAAAGAAGAGGTTCCACTGTCTGCTTGTTTGCATTTTCATGATAACAAGTTTATTCTCATTCTTTGTTCTTTTGAATGCAATATGTCTTTTTTCCTCTGGCTGCTATTAACATTTTCCTCTGCATTTAATGTGTTTATTCCCCACTCCCCTCTGGTTGTTTTTAAGAGTTAATTATAATATGTCTTGGCTTAGTTTTCATATTTCTTGAAGTTTTTTGAGCTTCTTATTCTGTGGCTTATATTTTTCATCAAATTTTGAAAATTTTGGCCATTATTTTTTCAAATATTTTTTGTACCCCTTTTCCCTTATGCTTTCAGAAACTCCAATTACACATATGTTAAATTGCTTAAAGTTGTCCCATAGTTCATTGATGCTTTTTAATTCTTTAAAATCCCTTTTTCTCTGTATTTAACTTTGGATAATTTCTATTGCTATCCCTTCAGGTTCACTTATGTTTCTTCTGCTATGTCCAATTTGTTGTTATCCCCATCCAGTGTGTTTTTCATTTCACACATTATAGTTTTTATCTCTAAAAGTTCAATTAAGGTCTATTTTATATCTTTAGTATTTGTAGTTAATTCTTTAAACATATTCAATGCAGTTATAATAAATGCTTTCATGTGCACTTCTTTACAAATTGTAACATCTGTGTTAGTTCAGGGTCAGTTTTCGATTGACTGATGATTATCCTCATTATAGGTTGTGTTTTCATGTTTATTTGCACACCCAATAAGCTTTGATTGGATGCCAGATATTTATTTTCACCTCGTTGTGTGCTGGATATTTTTGTATTCCTATAAATCTTGAACTGTAATCTGGGATGCAGTTATGTCACTTGGAAAAACTTAGACCCTTAAAGGTCTTGCTTTTATGATTTGTTATGTGACTCTGGAATAGTACTCAATCTAGGTCTAATTACCTCCCATTACTGACATAAGACTTTTCTGTGTACTCTAATGCCTTGTGAATTCTGAGTTATCCCATTCTGGTGGGAACAGGCACTGTTCTTGGCCCCATATGAATGTTATACTCCCTTTAATTCTTTTGCATGGCTTTTTCCTGGCTTTGGGTAGTTTCCTCACATGCATGCAGTGATCAGTACTCTGCTGGATACTCAAGAGAACCTCTTCAAAATCTTCAGGGGTCTCTTTTTTTGTGCAACTCTCTTTTCTTCAGTACTCTGACCTATGAACTCCAGCCACTTTAGTCTCCCTGGACTGTCAGCTCCATCTTGTCAACTTGAAGTGTCTGGGGATCCACTTGGGCTTCCTCTCATTGTGTCATAACCTGAAAACTCTCTCCTAGCAGTAAGCTGGCAATCTTAGGGCTCATTTTGTTTTCCATTTCTCGGGAATCACTATTGTTCTTTGCTTGACAGCGAGTGTCCTGAAAACCCTAGTTTCATATATTTTGTCTAAATTTTTAAGGCAGTGATGTTTCAAATGGTAGAGTAAATGTGTTACATCTCACTCCATCTTGGCTGGAAGCAGAAGTATTATATTATTTAATATTTTTTATACAAGAGCTCTATTGAGATATAATTCACTTACCATATGACTTATCTATTTAAAGTATACAAATTAATGATTCTTAGTATATCACAGAGCTGTGAAACCATTACCATTATCAACTTTAGAACATTTCACCCTCCAAAAAAGAAATCTTCTACCCATTAGCCATCACTCTGCATTTTCCCCCACTCCCTCCCCAGCCCTAGGCAACCATTAATCTATTTTCTCTCTCTGTAGATGAGCTTATTCTGGCCATTTCATATAATTGAGCTTATACAATATGTGGTCTTTTGCGACTAGTTTTTTTTATAGTATTTATTTATTTATTTGTCTGTGCCCAGTCTTAGTTGTGGTATACAGGATCTTCGTTTTCATTGTGGCATGCAAAATCTTTAGTTAGAGCATACAGACTCTTAGTTGCAGCTTGTGGGATCTTCAGTTGCAGCATGTGGGAGCTGGTCCCCTGACAAGGGATGGAACTCCGGCCTCTTACATTGGGAAAACAGAGTCTTAGCCACTGGACCACCAGGGAAGTCCCTGTGACTAGTTCTTTACATGGTATAATATTTTCAAGATTCTTCTGTGTTTTAGCATGTATTAGTACTTCAATGGCAAGCCACTCCAGTACTCTTGCCTAGAAAATCCCATGGATGGAGGAGCCTGGTAGGCTGCAGTCCGTGGGGTCACTAAGGGTCGGACACGACTGGGCGACTTCACTTTCACTTTTCACTTTCCACTTTCACACATTGGAGAAGGAAATGGCAGCCCACTCCAGTGTTCTTGCCTGGAGAATCCCAGGGACGGGGGAGCCTGGTGGGCTTCCGTCTATGGGGTCACACAGAGTCGGACACGACTGAAGTGACTTAGCAGCAGCAGCAGCAGCAGTACTTCATTATTTTTTATTGTCAAATAATATTCCATTGCATGTATATGCATATTATTTATTAATTCATCAGTTGATGAACATTTAAGTTGTTTTTACTTCTGGGATATTATGAATAAAGCCTCTATGAGTATTCATTTGCAAATTTTTGTGTGGTAATGTACTTTCATTTCTCTTGGGTGTATACCTAGAAATGGAATTATTGGATCACACAGTATCTCTATGCTAACCCTTTGAGACTAACTTATTTTTTCTTTTTGTTTGAAAAAATATATTTTATTAAAGTATAGTTGACTTACAATGTTTCAGGTGTACAGCAATGTGATTCTGTTATACAAATATACATATATTATTTTTGAAATTATTTTCCATCATAAGTTATTAATTACAAGATATTGACTATAGTTCCCTGTGCTATACAGTAAACCTTTGTTGCTTGTTGCATATCTATTTTTTAAATTAAAAATCTAGCATTCTATTCATACTAAGTCAAACAAGTGGAATCAAAATGTTATAATTTTTTTAGTTAGGCAAAAATTTATGTTTTCTAAAATATATATTATATGTATTTATATATGTATGTATACAAAAGCTTTTCTACTACATTTGATAAAGGCTTGAGAAAAAGCATCAAAAGGAAAAAGAAGAGATGAAGAAATTGGAGAACATAAACTAAATGAAATGGGAGCACTGAATATGAAATAGAAAAAGTGCAACAAACTAGATAAAAGTAAAAGATCATCATATGGTCCAGTTGTTTTTAAACATGACTGCCCATTAAAAACACATCTGGAGCTCTGGAGAAAAAAGCAATACCTGAACATTTGTAGTTTTCAAAAATTCCAAGATAATTCTGATATGCATCTGGATTTTAAAAAGTGATTATAGGTTTTTTTCTATTCGATCTTAGTTTTGGTGATATAGTATTCTATTATTTTTCTGTTGACCAATCATGATAAAATGGTATTAAGTGAGTAATAGTAAATAATCACAAGAGTAAAAGATGTTTACCAGTTTTCACAATCAATAGCTGGACAAAAATGAAAAGATAATTACAGTTGCAAACCATAATGAGAACATGATTAACTTAACAATATAAAATAATTACAAACAATTTGGGGGGGGGGATAAAGCAGAGTGATGTGGTAAGTGGAAATGCATATATACACATGTTTTCATCCACCCAGCCAGTCTATGTCTTTTGGTTGGTGCATCTAAACCATTTGTATTTAAGGTAATTATCAATATATATGATCCTATTACTGTTTTCTTAATTGTTTTGGGTTTATTTTCTGTAGGTCTTTTCCTTCTCTTGCATTTCCTGCCTAGAGAAGTTCCTTTAGCATTTGTTCTGGTTTGATGGTGCTGAATTCTTTTAACTTTTGCTGGTCTGCAAACTTTTTGATTTCTCTGTCAAATCTGAAGGAGAGTGTTGTTGGGTAGAGTATTCTTGATCGTAGGTTCTTCCTTTTCATCACTTTAAATATATCATGTCATTCTCTTCTTGCTTGTAGAGTTTTTGTTGAGAAATCAGTTGACAACCTGACAGGAGTTCTCTTGTATGTTGTTTGTCATTTTTCCCTTGTTGCTTTTAATATTTTATCTCTGTCTTTAATTTTTGTCAGTTTGATTACTATGTGTCTTGGTGTATTCTTCCTTGGGTTTATCATTCCTGGGACTCTCTGTGCTTCCTGGACTTGGTTGACTGTTTCCTTTCCCATGTTCAGGAAGTTTTTGGCTACTATCTCTTCAAATATTTTCTCAGGTCCTTTATCTCTTCTCCTTCTGGGACCCCTATAATGCGAACGTTGGTACATTTAATGTTGTCCCAGGGGTTTCTTATGCTGTCTTTATTTCTTTTCATTCTTTTTTTTTTCTGTATTCTGTTCTATGGCAGTGATTTCCACCATTTTGTCCTACAGATCATTTATTCATTCTTCTGCCTCAGTTATTCTGATATGGATTCCTTCTAGTGTGTTATTCATCTCTGTTTGTTTGTTCTTTCGTTCTTCTGGGTCTTTGGTAAACATTTATTGCATCTTCTCAATCTTTGCCTCCATTCTTTTCCCAAGATCCTGGATCATCTTCACTATCATTATTCTGAACTCTTTTTCTGGAAGGTTGCCCATCTCCACTTAATTTATTTGTTTTTCTAGGATTTTATCTTGTCCCTTCATCTGGGACATAACTTCTGCTTTTTCGTTGTGATTAACTTTCTGTAATATGGTTTTCGTTTTAGCTGCTGTGAGACTGTGCTTCTTCTTGCTTTTTCTGTCTGACCTCTGATGGATGAGGCTGAGAGCCTTGTGTAAGCTTCTTGTTGGGAGGAGGGACTGGTGATGGGAAAAACTGGGTCTTGCTCTGGTGGGCAGGGCCTTGCTCAGTAAAGTTTAAATCCAATTATCTGCTGATGGGTGGGGTTGCACTCCCTCCCTGGTAGTTTTTTGGCCTGAGGCGACCCAACTTTGGGGTCTATGGTAGGGTTAATGGTGAACTCTAAGAGAGTTTACTCCAAGGGTGACCTTCCAGTGCCCCGTCTCTGTGGTGAGCCCCTGCTGACCCATGCTTCCATAGGAGGCCCTTCAACACTAGCAGGTAGTTTTGGTTGAGTCTCCTGTGGGGTCACTGCTCCTCTCCTCTGGGTCTTGAAACATGCAAAATTTTGTTTGTGCTCTCCAAGACTAGAGTCTCTATTTGCCTCAGTCCTCTGGAAGGCCTATAATCAAATCCTGCTGGCCCTCACAGCCAGATTCCCTGGGGATTCCCAGTCCCTTTCTCATATCGCCAGACTGGGAAGCCTAATGTGGGGTTCAGAACCTTCACAACAGTGAAGGACTTCTTCAGTATTATTGTTCTCCAGTTGGTGGGTCACCCACCCAGCAGGTATGGGATTTGATTTTATTGTGATTGTGCCCCTCCTACTGTCTTGCTGTGGCTTTTTCTTTGTCTTTGGATGTGGGGTATCTTTTTTTGGTGGGTTCCAGCATTCTCTTGTCAATGGTTGTTTAACAGCTAGTTGCAGTTTTGGTGCTTTTGCAGGAGGAGATGAGCACATGTCTTTCTACTCTGCCAACTCTAACTGGAACTTAAGACTGTCTTATTTAATTCTCAAATTTCTATAAGGATAGTATTAGCATTTCTATTATACAGAGGAGGAATATAAATTTAACTGATTTAAGTACTTTGTTCAAAGCCATTGCTACCCAAAAGTAATAGAATTCAAAACCAAGTTTTCTTAGGAAAGTCATTCTTATTTACTGTTGTCAAGAGAGTAAATTGATATAATTGATTTTGAGAACAATTTGGCAAAACATTTTAAGATGTGTACGTCTATGATCCAGCAGTTTCACACCTAGTAATTTACCCAACACAAATACTATGTCTTCGACCAAACTTTATGTAATAATATGTTTATTTTAAATTCATTATAATAAAACAATTCAAACAAATAAATCATCATCAATACAATGGATTGCATATCCATACGATGGAATACTATATAACCATTAAAAAGGATGTGATAGATTCTTGATGATAGAGAAAATGCTCAATACATATGAAACAAAAAGTCAGTTAGCAGGATGATATGTACAGTTTTGATTGCATTTGTGAGGGAAAACAAGAAAAGCATATATGTCTAGAAAATTACTAGAATGAAAGAAAATATTACTTGTATGTGAGAAATGGGAATAAGAGATGAATACTTTCATTTTTCACTTTATGCTTCTCTGTGTATTTTAGCTTTTGGGTATGTGTTTGTATGACTTCTGTAAATTTAAGAAGTTACTTAACAATACCTGGTATTCTGACTCCAAAATCCAGGGCTCTTTCTCATACATCATAAATACATTTCCATCTTTGTATCTACCATCAAGGTCCAGCATGCTGCCTTTCATATAATAAGCACTGAGATAATTGTTGGAAAGCATTTAGAAAGAGAAAGAACTTGTTCCCCTTAAGAGAAGACTAAGTGGTGCCACAAAACAGGTTGTAAAAATGGTTGAGAAAATTATCTCAAGAAAGAAAACTCATTCCATTGTAATAGAAATTAATAAGAGAGGGATTAAGTATATTCGAAGTGAAAAGTGAGGAGTCTGGTTGCTAGGGAAACCTCTTCTTGATTGGAAGGAATCCTTCACTTTAGAGGAGCTGCTCATGCAGTCACTGCTGCCTCTATCATCTTTGTTTTCATTTAGCTTTGATCATCAGGCAATGAGCAAGCCAGCTAGAAGCAGTTTTAGGAGTCAGCATAATAACCAATGCAACAGGCTTTTGGTGACTTTGACAGGAAGAGAGGAAAGAGTAAAGTGACAGGCAGTGATCAGGAGAAGGGAACCTCTAGCGTACAGAGCACAACCTGAAGAAGGGAGATGACCAAAAGGCCAAGTTGCAGGGTTCAAGGTGAAATTACACTCCTCAGATGGAACTCAAACTCAGCCATACTTCAGTTGGGACTTGAACCCACAATCCCTGACTTAGGAAGGGACTCAAACCCACAACATTTTGATTCAAACTGCACACCTGGCCTCAGGACTTAGTGAAGCTCAGGTTTTTTTGTCTTGGTGCAAAAAAGAATTCAATGAGAGGCAAATTGACAGGTGAAGAATGAGTTTATTAGCATAGGATGCTAGTGAGAGATACAATGGGGCAGGCAAGGGAGCACAGTTGTCCCAGGAACAAGGAGGGCTATGTTTTTATAATCAAAGAAAAAGTAGGGAGGGAAGAAGACTATCTTCTTCCTCATCCTTGGGTAGATTTCAAGGCTTACATCATTATTTCATCCTTTCACCATATATGGTTAAAATGGGACTGTCATGGCACTATTTAAATCATATTAGCAGAAGGGTGGTTCCGTTCCATTACTCAGCCATGTCCGACTCTATGCGACCCCGTGGACTGTAGCCCACCAGGCTACTCCGTCCATGGGATTCTCCAGGCAAGAATACTGGAGTGGGTTACCATTTCCTTCTCCAGGGGATCTTCCCGACCCAGGGATCGAACACGGGTCTCCCGCATTGGAGGCAGATGCTTTAACCTCTGAGCCACCATGGAGGTGACATACTAAAATTTGGTAATTCATCTCAGGTTTTGGTATAGTGTCCCCTTTCACCTATTTTCTTTCTCTTTTCACCTATATTCCTGTCTTGGCTATGTGCAGAAATGCTACTCTTCAAAGACCATTAACCTCTGGCTTCATGTAACAAGATTCAGATCCCATATCTATTGTCTTGTACTTACCTACGTAGATTGTTGCTTGGTTACTGGATTCTTTTCTTGAGTGGTCATTAGTTTACAGCAGTCTCCAAAATTCTCTTAAAATTCCCTTTCTATCTTTAATCCACAAGTCGAATTTCTAAAGTAACTAATAACTCTATCCCTATCAAAAGGGATACATTAATTCAGGTCTTTTTTGAAAAAAAATTATTTATTTATTTTGGGTGTGCTGAGCCTTTGTTGCTGCATTCAGGCTTTCTCTAGTTGTAGTGAGTGGGGGATATTCTTCATTGAGGTGTATGGGCTTCTCATTGTAGTGGCTTCTCTTGTTGTGGAGCACAGATTCTAAGGTGTGTGGGTTTCAGTAGATGTGGTGCATAGGTTTAGTTGCTCCGCAGCATGTGGGATATTCCCCAACCAGGGATCAAATCTCTGTCCCCTGCATTGGCAAGCAGATTCTTAACCAGTGGACCACCAGGGAATTCCCTAATTCAGCTTTTATTTGCACTGGTTTTGAGAGCCAATTTGGAGTCTGAGGACCAGGAACAGTAGTATTTGCATACTGGTGATAATCACAGAAATTTGGGGGAAATGTCTGGATTCCAGAGGTTGATCTGGAATTGAAGAGTATTCAAGCCCACAGCTGGAGAATTATGAAATGATCCAGTTCCCTTTTTAACCTAGGCAAAAAGACTAGGCAAGTTCTAGGCTGGTGTGTGTATGTAGGGGATAGTTCAAGTTAGTGACTGCCATAGAAGTTACTAGAAGTTCTGGGAAAGTTGGGGTCTCTCTTATTTATTGCTGTATCCTCAATGCCTGGAAATCCTAGGTGGCACGGTGGTAAAAAATCCATCTACCAACGTAATACACTCAAGAGATGCAGGTTTGATCCAATTTGGGAAGATCCCTTGGAGTAGGAAATGACAACCTACTCCAGTACTCTTGCCTGGGAAATCCCATGGACAGAGAAACCTGGTGAGCTACTCTCCATGGGGCCACAAAGAGTTGGATATGACTTAGTGGCTGAGCATGCATGCATGCATCCCCAGTGCCTAGAATAAGTCTCAACAGGGTATGTATTCCATAAATATGTGTAAAATGAATGACGTCAAGGCAGAAGGCTAATTCTGAACTTCAGCCACCAGTAAAATGAAGCCCTTGATATGTTTTCAAGCTTGTCAGAAGCTAGATGAGGTGAGGGTGACCATGAAGGCTGAAGGGTTTCATTTCTACAAATGGACAAGTCTCTAGCAAGCAGAAACTGACAGTTAGAGCTAAAAAGTCTCCTGTAAACATAACTCAGATGCTACCTTCTCAGATAGGCCTTCTCTGATTATAGCTAAAATGTCCCTAAACACTTACCAAGTCTTTATCTTTTTAGTCTGTTTTATTTTCTTTGCCATCTTAAAATATGCGAGATGTCTCTCTATGGGCTCAGTGTCCGTGTCCCCCCACTAAAATATAAATGCCTCAAACTTGGGATTTTGTCTTATTCATCTCTGTATTTTTGACATCTAGTGAAGAGGAAAAGTTAAAATTTTACATATCCTCCTGCTTCTTCTGCCTCTGTAACTCAGCTTGCTCCTTGCAAAGGATCACGTAGGTCTCAGAAAGTGGGGACTCACAATATTAGGAACTAGAGCTTATCTCACTCAACCTTGTCCTGCTCTTTGCAATCGTTCTAGCCGCTGCAAACCTGCAAACCTGCTCAAGCATGCCTGTCCGTGTATAAAAACTTTGTAATCCCTTTGTTCGGGGCTCAGAGCTTGGAGTGTTAACTCCTCTGGGCCCGCCAGTGTAATAAACCCGAGTTCTCCAACTCTCCGAGTGTGGTGCTTGGTTTCTCGAGTACTGGTTTCTGCAACACTAGAACAGTGTTGAACACACAATAGGTATTCAATAAATATTTGTTGAAACTCAGGCTGGAGGAAACAATCCAATAAAAAATTAAGTGTGAATGTAAGAAACACTTCCCACTTTTTCTCAGAAGACAAAGAAAAGCTCAAGTTTAATTTACACAGTGATTAAAATATTGAGTTTACTGACATAAATATGAGTTTATTCTTATGTTTCCACTTTTCTCAATTTTACTCTAACCATTACATAACTTTCTCTTATGTATTTCTTATGAAAAAAAGTGAAAGTTAGTCACACAGTTGTGTCAGACTCTTTGCGACCCCATGGACTGTAGCCTGCCTGGCTCCTCTGTCCATGGAATTCTCCAGGCAAGAGTACTGGAGTGGGTTGCCATTTCCTTCTCCAGGGGATCTTCCCTACTCAGGGATTGAACCTGGGTCTCCTGCATTGCAGGCAGATCCTTTACCAACTGAGCTACCAGGGAATAGTGAGTAGACATTTTCTGTTTTAATAGTTTATTTTGAACCAAAAAATCTGCCAATGCTAATCAGTAATTACCTCTAGCCATGCAGGAAGAAAGTGATATCTCTTGTCTATAAAGAACCTGCCTGCCAATACAGGAGATGTAAGAGATATAGGTTCAATTCATGGGCCGGGAAAATCCTCTGGAAGAGGGCATGGCAACCCATTCCAGTTTTCTTGCCTGGAGAATCCCATGGAGAGAGGAATCTGGTGGGCCACAGTCCACAGGTCACAAAGAGTTGGACATGACTGAAGCAACTTAGCACAAGCAAATAGTCAAGTCTAAGTTAGCATAATCCTAAAAACAGTATTTCTCTAAAGAGATCTAAAGACTTCTAACATCAGAAACACTTATCAAAAATGCATATTACTGGGGCTCATTCTAGAATCACCAAATGATAGTCTGAGGGAGAACCCAGGAACCTACACTGTAACTAAGTTCTTCATGTGATTCCTGCCATGAATTCTGGCAGAAGACATGAAATTCCTGGGTCAGAGTTAAGAGTTGTTGTTATTATTATTTTATTATATAGTCATTATTATTACTACTCAGCAGTACCAGTAGCCAGAGTGTTAGCATGCATGTCAGTTTCCAATGCCCTAATTCTCATAGATGACACGAATAGGGTCAAGTGATGCAAACACATGCATTGTGGGTTGTGTTACAGAAGAAGAATGTCAAGCTTAGGAAGCTGAATCTTTTATAAGGATAATATTTTACAAAATGTATGTCTGAGCTTTAGAAGGAGAGATTATCTTTATTATATAGGAGAGAAATAAATCTGCCTTTTGTTCTGGAGGGATATACTATCTCTATCTTCCAAGACTTTTCACTGTGCAATCATCCTTTAAAAGTCAGTGCCTCTACTCATAACACATGAATAGACCCATGGAGGATTATTTCCCAATAATTCTGATGTCCACACAAGTTTGGGAATCATTGCTCCAGAAAGACTTGGCCATTATGTACAGAGCTTTCTTTGCACCAAGTCTGTTGTTGTTATTTAGTCACTAAGTTGTGTCTGACACTTTTGAGACTCCATGGACTGAAGTCCACCATGTGTCCATGGAATTTCCCAGCCAAGAATACTGGAATGGGTTGCCATTTCCTTCTTTAACCTTTGCACCAGCCTATTAAGTGCTGACAAATATTCTACCCTTGTCTGCTACTGCCAGCTTGATACAACCTCTTCTCTAGCCATGTTTCCATAGGTCATACTACTTCCTTCAAGGTAACCCTTTGCCCTGGAAAACAGACCCATAAGCTGGCTCAGAGGCACTGAGGGCTTCCTACTAAAGGATTTGTTTGAAGAAGTAGGAAAGTACCTAGAAGGAGAGCACATAACATTGAGAAAAGAGATTAGGTATTGCTTTGTTAACTAAACAAATATTTATGAAGCACCTACTGTGTGTATCCTAGCACTGTGCTAAGTGCTGGTGGTAGAAAGATTCACTTATTCACACATATTTTGGGAGTATCTGATGTTTGCTAATATAAATTAGAGTAAACTTTGAAGAAATAAAACAACTTGTTACTCCCCTCATGAAGGTTTAAGAAGGAGACAGTTGATAGCTGCATGAAAAAAAATAATTGTGCAATGGTGTGATAAATGCTACAATGGAATTAATGTACGAAGTACATGGGTGATACTGATAAAAGATTAGTCAGTTCTCCTGGAAGAGCATAAAGGAGAAGAGGTCAGGACAAGGCATGGCAGGGAAGACAAGGTCAGGGAAAACTTCACCACAGAAAAGATGATTACACTGAGACTTGAAGTATATGTCGGAGTGTTTCAGGTGGATAGGGATTCTAATCAGAAAGAGGAATGGAAACAAAAACATAGAGGCATGGAACAGAATGGTGTGTTCAGGAGACTTCAAGTAGTTTTGTATGGGTGGAGTGTGAGGCATGAAAAGATGGTACTTACAGGGTAGGTAAGGGTAGACCAGGCAGGCCTTATCTACTGTGCTGAGAAAGCTGAGTGTATCTTAGCAGCAATGGGGCCTCACTAAAGGGAAAAGCAGCAACAGCAAAATTAGATTTGTACTTTAGCAAAAACAGTGAGAGAGAAGATGATGAAGGGGTTTACCAAGTAGATTTGGCAGAGGGCAGTGGTCCATGGAAAGAACAGCATGTGAAAAGGGACAGAGGTGTGAAAGTATATGGTATGTTTAGAGAACAGCAAGTCACTTGATGGGGAAATGAGAATAATTACAACTACCCCAAAAATTTGAAGATGAAATAATTCAATATGTAAAAATCGATTAGAATGCTCTCAGTATTTAGGAAGCACTATGTAAATGTTAGTTCCTCTTATTATTGTTGGCCATGTTAAGAAGTTTAAAGTTAATTTTCTTTTTCTTTTCATTTTTTTTAGCTGATGGCTTTTAAATGGAGAGGATATACACGAAGTGGTGTTTTAGGGAAACTGACTCAGTAGCAGTGTGAGGAGGAAGGCTTCCATGGGAAAGAAAGTAGAGGCATGAAGCAGTGTTAGGAGAAAGAGGAGGGTTTCACTAAAGTCAGTGACAAAAATATAAAGAGTAAGGGACACATGTGAAAAAGAATTTGGAGGCAAATTGATCAAATTAAGAAAGAGTTGGGTAAGGGTAATGAAGGAAAGGAAGGTTATTCTGTTAGGGGTCACAGGTCAGTTCCACATTTGGGTGTGCCTTGCCAACTTATGTCCTCCCTTCCTGGTTTAAATGCTGTGACTTCCCAACTCTGTAATATTTCCTTGCTTTCCTAAAAGTTCAGCCTCAGGCCCTTCAGCACAAAGAGGATTTTAAAAAATATGTTATCTGAGATTTCCTGGGAAAGCTGGTAGAATAAAGCTGACCTACAGACTCTTAATCTACTACCACTGCTGCCGAATATCTAACAAAATGAACAAAACAAAATCATAATTAAAAAAAAAACACTAAAAATTTGAACAGCAGCAAAGAGTAAAACTTCTAACTATAAAATGCCAAAAGTAGCAGCCAAGGATGGAAACTGAAGACCTTGGGACAGTGTTATGAGGTTTCTAACACTGTTCCCACCGCCAGAAGTATCATTTAGGGAAAAAGGCCAGTCAACAAAATCCTATAAGTTATCACTAAACCCCACCAATTTGGGGAGTAATCAACAGGAATTTGGAATGGGCTAGGGGGTGGGAGAGGGGTTGAAGAACAGAGAATTTGAGGAAGAGTCCAGAGAAAACCTCCAAAAGGGGAGTTCCAATGTTTTATTGCAGGATCTCAGCCAAGGCAGGGATGCTATCAAGGCCTGCCATTTTCTGGAGATTCCTTACTTCATTATTTCTTAGGAATATTGAGCCAAAACTTTGGAAGTGGAATATCTCCCTGGCAGGTGGAAATGGGACATGTATGGATATTTTTTTAAAAATTAGAAGACAGAGATCAGAATCCGGTTCCTCAGGAAGAGAGGCACAGCTTTAGCTACAGAATAATGGATTGAACAGAACATTCTGCTTTTAAACAAGACTTTGGAAGGGAATATGAAAATGTGATAGATAGGGTGGCAAGGGCGCCATGGAAAATTCAACCAAATTATATCAAAACAAATAGAAGCTCTGGCCAGACCTGGCCACATTAAGCATAAGCGAAAGGAAAAGAAATGATATGGAGAAGGAAATGGCAACCTACTCCAGTATTCTTGCCTGGGAAATCCCATGGACAGAGGAGCTTGGAGGGCTACCATCCATGGGATCGTAGAGTCAGACACGACTTAGCAACTTAACAGCCATGTCAATATACCACCATAACCAGAGGAGAAAAGGAAAGAAACATAGTATACAAACAAGTGATTAAATCCATATAGAGCAACAATTGCAGTCTAGGGCATTTATCCCAGAGAAACAAAAACTTATATTCACACGAAAACCTGTGCAAAAATGTTTCATTGCAGTTTTCCTTATAATAGCCCCAAACTAGCAATAACCCAGATGTACTTCAACAGGCGAATGGTTAAATCAACTGTGGTACATCCATACCTTGGAATACTCAGTTCAGTTCAGTTCAGTCGCTCAGTCATGTCCGACTCTCCGCGACCCCATGAATCACAGCACGCCAGGCCTCCCTGTCCATCACCAACTCCCGGAGTTCACTCAAACTCATGTCCACAGAGTCGGTGATGCCATCCAGCCATCTCATTCTCAGTCGTCCCCTTCTCCTTCCTCCCCCAACCCTTCCCAGCATCAGAGTCTTTTCCAGTGAGTCAACTCGTCTCATGAGGTGGCCAAAGTATTGCAGTTTCAGCTTTACCATCAGTCCCTCCAATGAACACCCAGGATCAATCTCCTTTAGAATGGACTGGTTGGATCTCCTTGCAGTCCAAGGGACTCTCAAGAGTCTTCTCCAGCACCACAGTTCAAAAGCATCAATTCTTCGGCGATCAGCTTTCTTCACAGTCCAACTCTCACATCCATACATGACCACGGGAAAAACCATAGCCTTGACTAGACGGACCTTGGTTGGCAAAGTAATGTCTCTGCTTTTTAATATATTGTCAAGGTTGATCATAACTTTCCTTCCAAGGAGTAAGCGTCTTTTAATTTCATGGCTGCAATCAGCATCTGCAGTGACTTTGGAGCCCAAAAAAACAAAGTCTGACACTGTTTCCACTGTACTACTTAGCAATAAAACGAATCGATTGTTGATACAATAACTTGGTTAGATCTTCAGAAAATTATGCTGAGTGAAAAAAGTCAATCCCCTCCCTTTGTGAGGTAGGAAAGTTGGCTAAAAATGCAACACAAGTGATCCTTGTGGTGTTGGAACTATTTTCTATACTGACTACCATGGTGGATACACAAACCTGCACATGACAAAATGCATAGAGATAAACACGTACACATACACTAATGAATGTAAGTAAAACTGGGGAAATCTGAATAAAATAGATGAATTGCAATAATGTCAATATTCTGGTTGTGATTTGTACTATAGTCTGCAAGATGTTGCCTTTGGGAGAAACTGGGTGAAGAGTACACAGCATCTCCCTATATTATTTCTTAAGATTGCATGTGAAACTATAATGATCTTAATAAAGAGTGTAATTAAAATAAAAACATGTGGAAGAAAACACAACCCAAGAAATACAAGAAAATTCTGAGTGTCTTGCATGTTAGAACTCCCCCAAAACATGAATTCAGTAAATAAGAACTCAAAGACAAGCTAATAAACAATAAAATATGGATGTGGCAGAATTATTGAAACATAGTAAGAACCAAAATAATACCTATTTCAGAACTAATAAATTAGTTGGAAAGAGTGTGTCTCAAAATAGCCATGACTGAAAATAGAATCACTGACATGGAAGGAAGTATTGTGATAATCATAGTTAATCAAAGCTAAAGGACAAAGGTGTTAATTCAATCATAGACAGGATAATAATCATGGAAAATGAAGACAATCTAACTAGGTTAGCCACGGTTCCTAAAGTCTATGGAGAATTCAACAAATTGTACAGAAAAGGTACTTAGAAATATAATAGAGAAGATTCTCCCTGAAATGAAAGAAGAACCAAATCTGTAGACTGAAAGGAAATACCATGCTCCAGAAAAAATTTAAGTGCAACTGATATTGAGACTTACATAAGTACACTTTTGAACATCAAAGATTAAAAAAACTATTCTTCAGTTGTATAAACAGAAAAAAAGTAATATATAAATATGAAAAAAATTAGATTGGCTTCAGTCTTTACAGCATTATTCAGTATCAAAAGACAATGACACAGGTCTCGAAAATGTTGAGACAAAGTTTAAGTGAGACTCACAGACATCATACCCAGTCAACCACTTTTTCAAATAAAAAGGCAACAGGCAGTACTCAGCGAGTACAGCATTCAGAGAACCCTCTATGAAATCCAGCCAACCAAGAGAAAAATGAAATTAAAACACCTGGGAATAGATAAACCATGATAAAAGAATACAGGTAGGGAAATTCCCTGGCTGTCCAGTGGTTAGGATTCTGCCCTTTCACTGCCATGGTCCTCATTTCAATCCCTGGTTGGGAACTAAGATTCTGCAAGCCTGCAGCGTAACTTAAAAAAAGAACAAAAAACTCCCCAAGAATACAGGTAGAGCATTGAATTCAGTTAAGCAAATAGATATTTATACTATATATATACATTCCCTAAATAACTGGGGTGATGCTGGTGGCAAAGCAGCATATAAAAGTTAACAACATTGACAGAATAATGTTATAACTAATAAAAATCTGAAGGTTGGAGGAGAGGAGCTGAGAGAAGGTATAACGGTGATAATCTTATCTTCCACAGCGTGGAGTCAGTATCTCTTGAGGTGAAATAATATTTACCCAAAGGTTTGCAATTCCTCTAGTTTCATTTTAGTCTTCTGTTAAATTCAAGTAAAATTAGATTGAATACTTTTAAATAAAACTGGCCTGCACACTACGATTCTATTATTATAAAATCTTTTTTATTTAGCCATCCATCCATCTGTGTCTGTACAAAGACAGATGTCTGAAATGATGTTAATTAAATATTAACACTGATTATTTTTGGATAGTGGAATTTGGGGTGATCTGTTGCTTTTTTATTTGTATAAAAATAATAACATAATTTTCTTTTTCTTTTTTTCAGAAGAAAGTAAACTGTATTTGTTCTTTGGTTACATTTTATCTGATATGGCATGACATGAGTGGACCTTATTAGAACCTTGCATATTTTCACTTCACACAGAAATTTTTTATGATGTGGTATGACATCTCTCTGTTATAGGAGAATATGTATTGGTCAATTAAATATGCAGTTAGCACCCACTATGGTTCCATTCCTGTGCTGGGACCTATAGGAGAAATAGAGTTGCCACCCTTGAAAGAAATTTCAATTCAGTTGAAGAGACAAGATTCATATTAGGGAGAAGTTTCTAACCAAATGTAGATATGTCAAAGTAAGTAAAAACAGCTCAACAGTTTTAACAAACCAAACAAATGTCAAATGAGCATTTATATGACAAGAATTATTCCAGGTGCAGGTAATACAAAGATGAATAAAACACATTATTTGTACTCAAGGAATTTACAATTCAGCTAGGGAGACAAAGTATAAATATATAATTTTATTATAATACATATATAAATTTATTATTGCTAAGGTACAAGTATGCCAGTAATGCAATGGGAACAAAAAATAGAATTAAAAAAAATAGTTAGGGGGAGGGATGGATTGCGAGTTTGAGATTAGCAGATGCAAACTATCATACATAGGATGGATAAACAACAAGGTCCTACTATAGGGAACTGTATCCAATAGCCTGTGACAAACCATAATGGAAAAGAATATGAAAAAAGTATATATATATGTACACTTTACACACACACACATACACACAGACAGTTGTCTGGAGAAGGAAATGGCAACCCACTCCAGTACTTTTGCCTGGAGAATCCCATGGACAGAGGAACCTGGCAGGCTACAATCCATGGGGTCGCAAAGAGTTGGACATGACTGAGTGACACACACACACATACACATTTCTGTATAGCAGAAATTAACACATCTTAAATCAACTATATCTCAACAAAATAAATGTTAAAAAATAGGCAGGATAGCAAGTTGAAAAAAATGTAGTTAATACTAAATCAGTAAAGATAGAAATAGATGAATTGCACATGGCTTGTGTTTAATTCTGCAAATTGTTTTGTGCTAGACTCCTCTTCCTGTTTCCCACGATTTATACCAAGTCATTGAGCGTTACCTAATGTCATCCTCTATGTGACCATGGTTCTTTGACAGTTCAGCTTGGCAAACATTTGATGCCCTCTGTGTGTCAAGCTCTGTACCAGAGATCCAAAAATACAGAAAAAATGTACAGTTCCTTCCTCAAAGAAGGGGAAGAGGAAGAGAGTTAACATTTGTCAAATGCCCACTTGTGCCAGGCTGTATGCTAGTTTTCTTGTAGTATCTCATTCAATCCTCACAAAAATCTTATGAGATAAATAATGTTATCCTTTTATAAAAGAAAACATTAAATCTCAGAGAAATTAAATAACTAGAGCTGGACATATCTTGAACGGATGGTGACATAAAATAGTTTCTGATTATAGTGAGATAATTGCATGTTCTCCTTTCAATAGTTAATCTGGCACATTAAATTGAATGACTTTTTAAATATGAAAAGTGCCATATATTAATATTCTGGGGAAAAAACAAACCTAGTATTAAGGTTTTATAACTTTATTGATTGTTGGATTGAGTTTACCAGCATTTGTATCTATGTTTATAAGTGAAATTGGCTTGTAATTTGTATTTACTTTGTCAAGTATTATGGAGTGACGTGGTCATATGCTGAAGCCCCAACCTATAGTACCTCAAAATGTAACTATACAGTTGGAGACAGGGCTTTTAAAGGGATGATGAAGGTAAGATAAGGCTGGTGGGGTGGGCCCTAAACCTTCTGCAGGGGATCTTCCCCACCCAGGGATCAAACCCAGGTCTGCTGCATTGTGGGCGAATGCTTTACCCTCTGAGACACCAGGGAAGCCCAAACCTAAACTCACTTGTGCTTATAAGAAGAGGAAATTTAGACACACAAGAAGAAGTTAAAACACAGAAAAGGGGTCACTTGTGCACAGAGGAAAGAGCATGCAAGGACACAGTGCAACATAGGTCATCTACAAGTCAAGGAGAGAGGCCTCAGAAGAAATGAAGCCTGTGGACACCTTCATTTTGAACTAATAGATTCCAGAAGTGTAAGAAAAGAAATTTCTATTGTTTAAGTAAAAGAAAAAAAGTAACTGGCTGAAAGTCACACAGCTAATAAGTGTCTGGGTGGATACTTGAATCTGTATTTGTACTCAGGAAAGTGGCCACCTAATGAGAAGAACAGGCATTTATACCTCACAGTTCTCTTCAAGAAGACCTGCCATAAAGGGTATGAATAAAATACTCCAAGTCCTTGGAGGAATCCAAAAATACTTCCTCAAAGTGACTCATTTTTTGAGGAATAACAGTGGAACTAGGGCTGAGGGACATTCTAGAAGACAGTAGAGAATGGATTCCTAAGAATACACAACTACTTATAATGTAATTACTTGAAAATTTTGTTCCATCCCCACAAGGAATCTGAGCTGGAAAAAAATGTAGTTTAAAAAAATATATTTATTTTAATTGAAAGCTAATTACTTTACATTATTGTATTGGTTTTGCCATACATTGACATGAATCTGCCCCGGGTGTACATGTATTCCCCATCCTGAACCCACCTCCCACCTCCCTCCCCATCCCATCCCTCTGGGTCATCCCAGTGCACCAACCCTGAGCACCCTGTCTCATGCATCTAACCTGTACTGGCAATCTGTTTCACATATGATAATATACATGTTCCAATGCTATTCTCTCAGATCATCCCACCCTCGCCTTCTCCCACCGAGTCCAAAATACTGTTCTTTACATCTGTGTCTCTTTTGCTGTCTCGCATATAGGGTCATCTTTACTGTCTTTGTAGTTTTGTTAGCTATATTTTATCCATTGAACTAGTGAAGTTGCTCGGTCGTGTCCTACTCTTTGCGATCCCATGGACTGTAGCCTACCAGGCTCCTCCATCCATGGATTTCCAGGCAAGAGTACTGGAGTGGGTTGCCATTTCCTTCTCCAGGAGATCTTCCTGACCTAGGGATTGAACCCAGTTCTCCGGCATTGCAGGCAGATGCTTTACCGTCTGAGCTACCAGGGAATTATTTTATCCATTAAGTCATTAAAAATAAAATTAGCTGTAATTATTACAAGATTCTGGCTGTTTTCTCATCTCTCCACATATCTTATCTATGCAATAGCTTTGTTGCATTTTTCTCAAAGTAAAGTCTTGAAAATATTAATTTATACCTTGATCTCCCCTGAGAATTAAGCCAGAGGATATTAATCCAGAGACTGGACAAGCAGAATGGTGCGTTTTGTTGTGCCAGGTCACTCTGACACCAGTCATCCTAGCTGGGGATTTCTTTCAGTGGCAATCACTCCTCACCTCTGGATCTATAGAAAACTTCAGATCAGTCTCATTTAGACAAGTGGCCAAAGGACAGTGTTACTACCTTCAACCCCCAGAAGCTGTTCTCCCTGCCCTCTTCCTTCCCAGTCCTCTATAGTAGAACTTTCCTGAGTGTTTTGAGATCTCTATGTGTCTCTTTTCCTCAAAATTCTGAAAAGTTCCCAAGGCAAACATATCCATTCACCCATCCAGCCAATCCACTCACTCACCCAAATCCACGTCACATCCATCCACCAACATACCCACCTACAGTCAATAAATATTCATTGAGAAATTATCATGTGCTGGGTATAATGCTGGGTATCTGGGATAGAGAAAAGAAACTGACTCTAGAGTGACCAACAGTCCTATATTGTACAGCACTGGGGTGGGGGAAATCCCAGGGTACGATATTTTTAGTGCTAAAATCAGGAAAGCCCTGGCAAACCAGGATGACTTGCCCACCCTATGCTTCTCTCAATGGAATGGGAATACAAGCAACTATGATCAAACCAAAAACACAGTGTTTTTTTAATCACTAACTCCAGTATACGAAAGAATGTCTAGCACTTAACGAGGATAAGATAGCAGTTGACTGATCAGTGGCAGGAATGACTGACAAAAGTGCTGTAAGAGGATGCTTTGGGAAGGTAGATTCATTATTTAGCAAATACTTATCAAGGGCCTGCTATGTTGACAAGTACAGTGCTAATCACTAGAGATACAATGATGAGTAAACCAGACATGGTTCCTGCCCTATTGGTGCTTACAGTATAAGAAAAAAATTGATATTTAAATAATACACCGAAATCAGAGGATACTTTGGGACCACATTGTGGGAGAACTTTCCCCAGTCTATTGATCAGGTAAGACAATGCTAGAGGAAGTAGTATTTAAACTGAGACTTAAAAAAAAAAAAAGAATGAGTAAGAAAGAAGAAGGTGGGTAGGGAGTGGAAGAAAGTTAAAAGATTTAGGTCACTCTTCCCTTCTATGGCCATCGCTGAAGCGCCAGTGGCCAAAATGAAGTTCAATCCCTTTGTGACTTCTGACCGAAGCAAAAATCGAAAAAGGCATTTCAATGCGCCTTCCCACATTCGCGGGAAAATTATGTGTTCTCTTTCTGAAGAGCCAAGACAGAAGTACAATTTCGATCCATGCCCATCTGAAAGGATGAAGAAGTTCAGGTTGTATGAGGGCACTACAAAGGGCAGCAAATTGGCAAAGTAGTCCAGGTTTACAGGAAGAAATACGTCATCTACATTGAACGAGTGCAGCGGGAGAAGGCTAATGGCACAACTGCCAATGTGGGCATTCACCCCAGCAAGGGGGTTATCACCAGACTAAAACTGGACAAAGACCGCAAAAAGATCCTCAAACGTAAAGACAAATCTCACCAAGTAGGAAAGGAAAAGGGCAAATATAAGGAAGAAACCATTGAGAAGATGCAAGAATAAAGTCATCTTGTCTACAGCTTTCATTAAAAACTGTTAAAATGAAAAAAAAAAAAAAAGATTTAGGTCAAATGAGTTCTGGAAAGAGACTTTCCATGTGAGAAAATGTGGCTGTAACAGCAACTCCAGCTTCAACCTCTGAGGTTTCATTTTCCCCCCACAGTATTATTTCACTTTAATACCCAAAATGTATTTCTCTTTAGATATTCCACTCAGGGGTCAAGTCTTCTATGAGGACTCTCTGGCCTCTCTTCTTTCAGACCGATTTGAGCATTCCATCTGGGGAGGTCCAGCTACATGTTCACCAAAACATGTTTTCAAATCTCCTTCTCAGGATAGCACTGGACTATATTTCTTAGCCCTCCTGCATCTAGATGGGGCCACATGACCACATGCTGTGTTACTTCTGCCACAAAATGATTATGAAAAGGTATATTTTCTCCCATCTGGCTCTCTCCCCATATGCCAGCTGCTGATGCTGCTGCTGCTGCTAAGTCACTTCAGTCGTGTCTGACTCTGTGTGACCCCATAGACGGAAGCCCACTAGGCTCCCCCGTCCCTGGGATTCTCCAGGCAAGAACACCGGAGTGGGTTGCCATTTCCTTCTCCAATGTGTGAAAGTGAAAAGTGAAAATGAAGTCGCTCAGTCGTGTCCGACCCTTAGCGACCCCATGGACTGCAGTCTACCAGGCTCCTCCATCCATGGGATTTTCTAGGCAAGAGTACTGGAGTGGCTTGCCATTGCCTTCTCCGTATGCCAGCTAGGTGATGCTTAACAGTCTTCAGTAGAGGATGGAACGGGCCTGGATCTCTAAATGACTTTGTGGAGTAGAGTCTCCCTTCCCAAGCTGACCCTCAATAAACCTGAACATGAGCTAGAAATAGTTTATTCTTAAGTATTCTTAACACACACATTTTAGTATGTGTTAAGTCCCTTATATTTGGGAGTTCATATGTTACAGGAAGTAGCCCTACTTACCTTAACTATTATACCATTCTCTACCCTGATCATATTTATCTCTGCACCATTTAAAATCATGCAAAGTACTTACTTGTTTATAGGGATGTCTCATCTATTAGAATCTAAGTTCCTTGATATGTCTTACTCCCCTTTGAATCCTTAGCACCTAGTACAGTGCCTAGCACATGTAAGTACTCAACTATTTGATGAATGAATGAATAAATGAATGCATGATGCTTAACCCTCTGGGAGGTTTCCACTTTCCCTTTAAAAATCAGGCCCACAATGGAAAAAGCCCCATTCTCTGTTTTTCCTTAGCGTAGCTTCCATTCTCTGAAGGAATTTTACTAAATCCTAAGAGAAAACAGAAAATAATTATAGAAAATAGTAACAGCAGAGTCAAGTTTCTATACCACAGGTTTTGAATTTCGCAAGCCCAGTAAAAGCAGTGAAAAGTTTTCTTTACAGAAATGAAACTATGCCATTTGCAGCAACGTGAATGGATCTGGAGATTATCATACTAAGTGAAGTAAGTCAGGCAAAGACAAATATCACATGATATCACTTATACGTGGACTCTAAAAAAAATGATACAATTGAACTTATTTACAAACAGAATCACAGGCTTTGGAAACAAATTTATGGTTACCAAAGGAGAAATAGGGGGAAGGATACATCAGGAGTTTGGAATTAACATATACACACTACTATATATAAAATAAACAAACAACAAGGACCTACTGTATAGCACAGGGAAATATATTCAATATTTTAAAATAAATTATAAAGGAAAGGAACCTGAAAAAATATAATATGGAATCTAGAAAAATGATACTGATGAACCTATTTGCAGGGCAGCAATGGAAATGCAGACATAAAGAATGGACTTGGGGACACAGTGGGGGAGGAGAGGATGGGATAAATTGAGAGAGCAGCACTGAAACATGTGCATTGCCATATGTAAAATGGATAGTCAGTGAGAATTCGTTGTATGATGTAGGGAGCTGAGCTGGGTGCTCTGTGATAACCTAGAGGAGCGGGATACAATGGGGGATAGGAGGGAGGTTCAAGAGGTAAAGAACTTATATATACCTATGGCTGATTCATGTTGATGTACGGCAGAAGCCAACACAATATTATAAAGCAAATTTTCCTTCAATTAAAAATAAATTTAAAAAGAATATATATATAACTGAATCACTTTGCTGTACACCTGAAATTAATGCATTGTAAATCAACCATACTTCAATAAAAAATATGCAAATAAAAGTGTTATTTACAGACACCCCCAACCCTCTTTCTTGAGACAGATTTACTGTTTAGGCCGGCTAAATAAAATTTTCCCTGCTGCAACACCTTTCCCATGTATGGCATGCTCCAATTAATAATGTCTCTCTTTACATTCCCTCATAGCTCAGTTGATAAAGAATCCGCCTGCAATGCAAGAGACCCCAGTTCAATTCCTGGGTTGGGAAGATCCCCTGGAGAAGGGATCTTCTACCCACTCCAGTATTGTTGGGCTTCCCTTGTGGCTCAGCTGGTAAAGAATTTGCCTGCAATGTGGGAGACCTGGGTTCGATTCCTGGATTGGGAAGATTCCCTGGAGAAGGGAAAGGCTACCCGCTCCAGTATTCTGACCCAGAGAATTCCATGGACTGTATAGTCCATGGGGTCACAAAGAGTCGGAAACAACTGAGTGACTTTCATTTTCACTCTTTACATCCAGGGAACTGAGATGCACTGATGGGCTGATGTGACCGTCAGCCAGCAGCTTCTGGTTTTCCTTTACCACTACCTTGCACCCTGCCTATTGCTTAGTCATGAGGCCCTCTGGATATCTCAGCCCCCAAACTCTCTCACCTCTGCCTCCCCATTTCCAACTATCAGCTGCTAAAATCCTCACTCTGCTGTTTCAAATTTCACAGGCCTTGAAACGATTCACACTTTCAATTCTGGTGTTCAGCCCACAACAATTACCTATTTCTTAGCCAATTTGCTGGAGAGGAATGATTGCATCCTTGTTTCTCCAGAGCTGGCCCTGGAGCCTTCTCTAAGGGTTCAGGTGCTCTCTTTATCACTCACTCCCCTATACCACACGATACTCAGAACAGTCCTGCAGTGAGCATTAGAACCCATACAGAGGTTGTTTGGGGAGAATATAAAGAGGAGGGGTACAGTGTAAATAAGAGGCAGACACAAAACAAGCGTTGAGCAGTTGTGTGAAAAAGAGTATGCTACATTGTGCTGAATATGCTTGTATGATTTACAAGTTTTTGTAAGAGCAAGCAGCTCTTTTTTTCTGTGCTCACTGGGCCAGTAAACACAGCATAAGCTAAGGTAAAAAATAGAACTAGTTCACAATAAACAAACCCTTACTGCATGCTAGTCCCTTAGAGTTAAATATGGACATTGCCCTTGCTCTGACAATAAAGGAGCCATGCTTTCTTTCAGCATGGAGCCCTGAATCTAGGATTTATTACATTGGTTCAACACAATGAAGTCTATGGCTGAGTGAACAATCATGTATCCTATAAGGAACCCCGAGGGGCTAGTTTGGACTTCTCTCATAGCTCGGTCGGTAAAGAATCTGCCTGCAATGCAGGAGAACTTGGGTTCGATTCCTGGGTTGGGAAGATCCCCTGGAGAAGGAAATGGCAACCCACTCCAGTATTCTTGCCTGGAAAATCCATGGACAGAGGAGCCTGGTGGGCTACAGTCCATGGGGTCGCAAGAGTCGGACACGACTTAGTGACTAAACCACCACCAGGGGCTGGTTTTTGTTCCTGGCATATAGTACATACTCAGTCAGTGACTGATCAGTGAATAAGTTCTCAGTAAATATTCATTCTTTCATGAAGACCATGTCCTTTAAGAGTGGAGAGTTGCCAGTTCACAGCTAGCTGTCAATTCATGATTCATGAGAACCTATCCTCAGCCATGAAGGGTTTAGATGGTGAGGGAGAGGTGAAAGCATAAGGGAAAAGTCTAAGCCAGCACGACAGACATAAGGGAGGAGACAGCTCCTCTTTCTGTCATCCATGGCAGACATTGCTAATTAATCACAGCATTTTACCAGTGAGTCCACTTGCATCCTCTGACTCCTTAACACATCATTCAGTTGGAGTGCAGCGTGAAATGTATTTACCACCTGAATCTAGGCTCCCTCGGTTATGGAGAGAGCCATGAATACAGATCCACAAGAAAAGTAAGACACTTACATAGTAAATGAGAAAATCTTCCCTGAATATACCATCACTTATGCTTTTTCATACTCATGGCTAAGAGTTATTACAGAAATTTATTAAGGATATTAAGATTTAATAAGGATACACAGCCAGATCATAAGGGGAGAACACATAAATGGAATCGAGAAATCTAGGTAAAAAGACCATGAGTTTTCCTGTACTTGAACTTTTGAACATGCTGTTTACTCCTCTTGAAATGAAATTTTCCTCCCCTGTTTTTTTGGTAAATTCCTAGTCATCCTTCATGATTTAGCTCAAGCTTAACCTCCTTTCTGAAGCCTTGTGTCTCTTTTTCTCCATCCCAAAGAGAGTTAATTATCTCTAGCCAATTCTTCTCAGTCTACTTTCATTCCTTTGGCAATGTTTATCATGTGTTTACCATGAGGTAGAGAGTGGGCTCCTATTCCTTGCCTTATTTCTTAAAGACTGGGGTACCTCAGTGCCATGTCTTCATCTCCTCTCCTCATTTCCCTCCAGGCTATCTCCATGGGACATTCTATTCACTCACATGGCTCCAGGGGGCAGCCCTGGTCAGTTGATGCCACATCTCTCTCTCATCTAATCCTTTATTCTGCACATCCACAAATCTGTTTGGATGTTTTGCAAACACTTTGAAATCAACATGCATCAAACTCAATGAACTATTTTCTTTCACCCTGCACCTGTCCCTCCTCCAGTGTTCTCTATCCCAGCACACGGCATTGCTGTCTATCTAGGTGACTAGAAATCTGGGAACTCTGACTCTTTCCTCTTCTTTGGCTCCCACAACTGATCAATCAACAAGCAAATCCCATCAATCATCCCATCCACATCTCTCTGGCATTGCTCTAACTTGATCCATCTCTCTGCTATCACCCTATCTGGGTCACCACACGCTCTCATCTGGATCCCTGTATGGGACTCTCAGCTGGTCCCCTTGCATCCATTTCTTGCTTTCTTCCAATCTGTTCCCTATAAAACTGTGAGAAGTACTTTGTAAATATAGATATGATGCATCACTCTTGAAAACGCTTCAATTGTTTCCTATTTGCCTGGAAGTAGAATCAAAAGGCAAAATGGTTGTCAGATGAGGCCTTACAAATAGCTGAGAAAAGAAAAGAAACTAAAGGCAAAGGAAAAAAGGAAAGATATACCCATTTGAATGCAGAGTTCCAAAGAATAACAAGGAAAGATAAGAAAGCCTTCCTCAGCAATCAAAGCAAAGAAATAGAGGAAAACAAGAGAATGGGAAAGATTAGAGATCTCTTCAAGAAAATTAGAGTTACCAAGGGAACATTTCATGCAAAGATGGGCACAATAAAGGACAGAAATGGTATGGACCTAACAGAAGCAGAAGATATTTAAAATTTTTTTAAAATATAATTTATTTATTTTAATTGAAGGCTAATTACTTTACAATATTGTATTGGTTTTGCTATACATTGACATGAATCAGCAATGGGTATACATGTGTTCCCCATCCTGAGCTCCCCTCCCACATCCCTCCCCATATCATCCCTCTGGGTCATCCCAGTGCACCAGCCCCAAGCACCCTGTATCATGCATCAAACCTGGACTGGCGATTCGTTTCACATATGATAATGTACATGTTTGAGTGCCGTTCTCCCAAATCATCCCATCCTCACCCTCTCCCACAGAGTCCAAAAGACTGTTCTATACATCTGTGTCTCTTTTGCTGTCTCGTATACAAGGTTATCATTGCCATCTTTCTAAATTCCATATTTATGCGTTAGTACACTGTATTGGTTTTTTCTTTCTGGCTTACTTCACTCTGTATAATAGGCTCCAGTTTCGTCCACCTCACTAGAACTAATTCAAATGTATTCTTTTCAATGGCTGAGTAATATTCCATTGTGTATATGTACCACAGCTTTCTTATCCATTCGTCTGCTGATGAACATCTAGGTTGCTTCCATGTCCTGGCTATTATAAACAGTGCTGCAATGAACACTGGGGTACACGTGTCTCTTTCAATTCTGGTTTCCTCAGTGTGTATGTCCAGCAGTGGAGTTGCTGGGTCATATGGCAGTTCTATTTCCAGTTTTTTAAGGAATCTCCACACTGTTCTCCATAGTGGTTGTATAGTTTGCATTCCCACCAACAGTGCAAGAGGGTTCCCTTTTCTCCACACCCTCTCCAGCATTTATTGCATGTAGACTTTTGGAGAAGGAAATGGCAACCCACTCCAGTGTTCTTGCCTGGAGAATCCCAGGGATGGGGGAGCCTGGTGGACTTCCATCTATGGGGTCACACAGAGTCGGACACGACTGAAGTGACTTAGCAGCAGCAGCAGCAGACTTTTGGATAGCGGCCATTCTGACAGGTGTGAAATGGTACCTCATTGTGGTTTTGATTTGCATTTCTCTGATAATGAGTGATGTTGAGCATCTTTTCATGTGTTTGTTAGCCATCTGTATGTCTTCTATGGAGAAATGTCTGTTTAGTTCTTTGGCCCATTTTTTGATTGGGTCATTTATTTTTCTGGAATTGAGCTTCAGGAGCTGCTTGTATATTTTTGAGATTAATTGTTTGTCAGTTGAAGCAGAAGATATTAAGAAGAGGTGGCAAGAATACACAGAAGAACTATACAAAAAAAGATCTTCATGACTCAGATAACCACAGTGGTGTGATCACTCACCTAGAGCCAGACATCCTGGAATGTGAAGTCAAGTGAGCCTTAGGAAACATCACTATGAACAAAACTAGTGGAGTTAATGGAATTCCCATTGAGCTATTTCAAATCCTAAAATATAATGCTGTTAAAGTGATGCACTCAATATGTCAGCAAATCTGTAAAACTCAGCAGTGGCCACAGGACTGGAAAAGGTCAGCTTTCATTACAATTCCAAAGAAAGGCAATGCCAAAGAATGTTTAAACTACCACACAATTGCACTCATCTCACACGCTAGCAAAGTAATGCTCAAAATTCTCCAAGCCAGGCTTCAACAGTACATGAACCATGAACTTCCAGATGTTCAAGCTGGATTTAGAGAAGACAGAGGAGCCAGAGATCAAATTGTCAACATCCGCTGGATCATCATAAAAGCAAGAGAGTTCCAGAAAAACATCTACTTTTGCTTTATTGACTATGCCAAAGTCTTTGACTGTATGGATCACAACAAATTGTGGAAAGTTCTTCAAGAGGTGGGAATAACAGACCACCTAACCTGCCTCTTGAGAAATCTGTATGAAGGTCTGGAAACAGCAGTTAGACATGGAACAACAGACTGGTTCCAAATCGAGAAAGGAGCACGGCAAGGCTGTATATTGTCACCCTGCTTGTTTAACTTCTATGCAGAGTACATCATGAGGAACGCTGGGCTGGAAGAAGCACAAGCTGGAATCAAGATTGCCAGGAGAAATATTAACAACCTCAGATACGCAGATGACACCACCCTTATGGCAGAAAGCAAAGAAGAACTAAAGACCCTCTTGATGAAAGAGAAAGAGGAGACTGAAAATGTTGGCTCAACACTTAACATTCAGAAAACTAAGATCATGGCATCCGGTCCTGTCACTTCATGGCAAATAGATGGGGAAACAATGGAAACAGTGACAGATTTTAGTTTTCTGGGCTCCAAAATCACTGCAGATGGTGACTGCACCCATGAAATTAAAAGACACTTGCTCCTTGGAAGAAAAGCTATGACCAACCTAGACAGCATATTAAAAAGCAGAGACATTACTTTACCAACAAACGTCCATCTAGTCAAAGCTATTGTTTTTCCAATAGTCATGTATTGGTGTGAAATTTGGACCATAAAGAAAGCTGAGCACTGAAGAATTGCTCTTGAGAGTCAAGAGAAGACTCTTGAGAGTCTCTTGGACTGTAAGGAGATCCAACCAGTCCATCCTAAAAGAAATTGTTCCTGAATATTCATTGGAAGGACTGATGTTGAAGCAGAACTCCAATACTTTGGCCACCTGATGTGAAGAACTGACTCATTGGAAAAGACCCTGATGCTGGGAAAGATTGAAGGTGGGAGAAGGGGACGACAGAGGATGAGATGATTAGATGGCATTACGGACACGATGGACATGAGTTTAAGTAGGCTCTGGGAGTTGGTGATGGACAGGGAGGCCTGTCCCACTGTAGTCCATGGGGTTGCAAAGAGTTGGACATGACTGAGTGACTGAAAGTCAAAACGTGTCTTTGAAAATGGACCAATGCAATCAGGCTGCCTCCTCTCTCTCCTGCTTCCACCTCCACGCTCACCACCCATCAGTCCCCTCCTCACGCTGTATGCCCCTGCCACACTAAAGTTCTTTCAGTTTATCTAGAATGGATACAATTTCCTCTGCTTGGAAAATTCCTTCTCCATCTCACTGAATTTCTACTTATCCTTTAGGCCTCATCTTCTATATCACCCCCTCTGGAGTATTATTCCCTCTAGAAGGCGTCTCTTTTTCAGTGAAGTGTAGTTGACTCACAATATTGTGTTGGTGTACAGAAAAGTGATTCAGTTATACATATATATTCTTTTTCATGTTTTCTTCCATGATGGTTTATCATAGGATATTGGATATGGTTCCCTGTGCTACACAGTAGGACCTTATTGTTTATCCATCCTATATATAATTATTTGGACCTACTTAGTCCCAAACTGGGAGACTCTCTGGACAACACCTGGCCACTGAGTCTGCTGCCCCTTCATCTGCTCCTCCAAAACTTTGTGCTTTCTTGTTTTTAATGGTAACTTCACACTAACTCGAATCACTTGTTTGCTTGTCTGAGCCCCTCCACCAGCCTGTGAGCTCCCTTGAGGCCAGAGAACAGGACTGTCTTATTTTCACTTATACACCTAGTGCTTAACATAGTACCTATTCCAGAGTAAAGTGAAAGGGAAGTCTCTCAGTTGATTCTTTGTGATCCCATGGACTGTAGCCTACCACGCTCCTCCATGCATCCATGGAATTTTCCAGGCAAGAGTACTGGAGTGGGTTGCCATTTCCTTATCCAGAGGATCTTCCTGACCCAGGGATCAAACCCAGGTCTCCCGCATTGTAGGTAGATGCTTTACCATCTGAGCCACCAGGGAAGCCCATTCCAGAGTAGGTGCTCAGTAAATATTGGCTGACTGTATGAGCGGTTGGAACCCAGTAGAGAAATCTCCTCTAGACTGGACAGAAATTTGGAAGGCTGATAAGTAACTGCCATTGAAGCAGTGCTTCTCTGTAAATGTGCTTGTTTGTAAATGTTAATGTATGACTGGCAAGAGACTGACTGGAAGCAGAACAATAGGTGAGAAACAAATTGTTCCCTGGTACGTGTGGACCAAGGAATGAGTCAGGAAACAATGAGAGAAGCAGGATGGAATTAGCTAAAACAGAAGATTAGCATGAAATAGCCTGCAAGAAGCTGGAGAACAGGCAAGGAAGGAAAAGACTGAGTGAATGGTGAGCTAAGAATAACCACTAGAACAGGTTATGGTGCTTTATATTTTATAAAGCCCTTCACATACCCTATTCACCAAATCCTCACAGCAACTAGTTAATATAGCTATTATGATACGAGTTATGATGATATTATGATTACATGAATTATTACCATTATGATGAGTTCTTAATATAACTGTTGTTAATATGAGTTCTATTATTAACATAAATTCCTTCTTAATTTTAGCACAAGAAGAAACTGAGGTTCGGAAGAGTAAGAGTAACCTGGCAGAGCCATGTAACTATCAATGAGAAAGCTAGGACTCCGCTTCAAGTACATGAACTGCCATACCTGCTATACTCAACTACACCCTAGAGCATCTTACGGCAGGGAGATTTAGGGCAAGTGAGATAGCCATTCTGTTAGAGGCAGTTCAGGGTTCCTGACCCCTTGCACACAACTCCTATCTGTGTCAGGGGCCCTTCTCAGTGGGGTCTTAACACCTTAGGATTTCTAATATCACATTCAGAAAGCTGTGTTAGAATCACACTTATCTCTCTCCCCTACTTTTATTGATATAATATCAATAATATTATATCATGGCTCAGAGTGAATTACTGGGATACATCTAGGAAATAGATACTAACAGGAAGGGGCTGAATCTAAAAGGTAGGGCAGGGGACTCAGGCAAGAGCAGGAAGATCCAGACCTGCAATTATCCAATCTCTCCAGAGAAACAAACTAGTCAGCCCCTTGAAGGCCTGCTCCAGTGAGGCCCAGATCCATACAAAGTAAGGGAATATCTCATAGGAATACTAAAATTCCCAGGCCACTGGGTGATCAGGGCTCTGCAATGGCCATTCAAATGAATAACCGACAGCAAACAGACCATAAACACAAACAGAAAAGACAAACAAAATCTGTGAAGCTTGAACAGGTCTCATTTCTCAGGCAGGAGGGAACCAGGCAGAGGGCTTGAGGCGAATTAAAGGAGAAAACACCCAAGAGTGTGTGGTAGGCTGAAAAATGGCCCCTAAAAGATATCCACGTTGAAATCCCCTGAACCTGTGAATGCTATCTTATATGGTAGGAAAGGACATTGCAGCTGTGGTTAATATAAGGATTTTGAGGTGCGGAGATTATCCTGGGTTGTCTGGGTGGACCCTGAATGTGTCCTTATAAGAGGGAGTCAGAGAGAACATTGCCAAAGCAATATGACCAAGGAAGCAGAGATTGGAGTGATGCAGCTACAATCCAAGGAATGCTGGCAGAGGCAGTCTAGAAACTGAAAGAGAAAAGGACTGGATTCTCCCCCTAGATTCTCCAAAGGGAGCGTGGCCCTACTGACACCTTGATTTCAGCTCAGGGAGATTGATTTTTGACTTCTGACCCACAGAACTGTAAAAAGTTAAATGTGTTGTTTTAAGACACCAAGTTTGTGGTAATTTGTTACAGTAGCCATAGGAAACTTATACAAAGTACCGAAATGTTCAGACATTTTTAGATATTGCAGATGCCTGTCACCATTGTAGATTGTGAATACTCAAGAGAGATGCCCAGCCTCTTTCTACTACCTTCTCATTTCCCCATTAGATAAGAAATCTGGGGTAACTTATCTTTGTACTTTGTTCCAGAAAGACAGAGAGTGTACAAATCTCATGGGTTTTCTTTTCAGGAATGCTTCAGAAGCAATATTTGGGTTGGTTGGGACCAAGGCTTAGGTGAAAGTGGGAAGGTGGAGGCTTAGGTGAAAGTGGGAAGGTGGAATCTGGCCTAAGTGACAGGCTTATTCAAACAACAACCAAGTCTTGTCCATAGCACATGGTAGGCCTAGAAGTTGAAGAGATAAATGGACATATGAGATCTCCAGGGGAAGCCAATTTTCATTAAAGAGGGTCAGCTAAAAAAGTCATGTGTCAGGGATTCAAGCTTAGGTATTAGAACATCTGAGCAAGAATACCAGCCTCTTGTGGCTTGGAGTTAGAAAGTTGGAACAAAACCGGTGATAAAGCAAACTCCATGCTGCACTTTCTCTTCCCTCTGCTAAGGTCAAGACTGGTCCCTCAGGGTGAGATTGAAGCAGAGCCTACAAATAACAACAAAACTAGTGAACACCATATAACACTTACTGTGGGACAGACAATATACTAACATTGTTCATATGCATTAATTTCTTCAATTCCTCAGCACTACCCTATGAAGTAGGTACCATTGCTGGTTCTATTTCAAAATAAGTGAAGTAAGGCTTAGAGAGATCACACACTGCTACTGCTGCTGCTAAGTCACTTCAGTCGTGTCCGACTCTGTGCGACCCCACAGATGGCAGCCCACCAGACTCCGCCATCCCTGGGATTCTCCAGGCAAGAACACTGGAGTGGGTAGCCATTGCCTTCTCCAATGCGTGAAAGTGAAAAGTGAAAGTGAAGTCGCTCAGTCGTGTCAACTAGAAGCGACCCCATGGACTGTAGCCCACCAGGCTCCTCTGTCCATGGGATTTTCTAGGCAAGAGTACTAGAGTGGCTTGCCATTGCCTTCTCCGGATCACACACTAAGTGGAGACAATTTTTTTTAAATTGAAGTATAGTTAATTTACAATGTTATGATTTCTGCTGTACAGCAAAATGATTCAGTTATATATACATTCTTTTTATATTCTTTTCATTATGATTTATCACAGGATATTGAATATAGTTCCCTGTGCTATATAGTAGGACTTTTGTTATTTATCCATTCTATATATACCAGTTTGCATCTGCTAACCCTAAACTCCCACTCCATCCCTCCCCCCTAAAGTCCTCCCCACTTGGCAACCACATGTCTGTTCTCCATGTCTGTGTGGGGAGACAAAATTTAACCTGGAATTTGAAGTTGTGGCTGCCCGGCTTCAGGGCCCATTTACCAGTGGGTCTTAATCCCAGCTACAGATTGGGAGCCCCCGCTTTTCTTTTTGGCTGCACTGCACAGTATGCAGGATCATAGTTCTCCAACCAGGGATCAAACCCGTGTCCCCTGCAGTGGCAGCTTGGAGTTCTAACCAGGGGACTACCAAGGAAGTCCAAGACTGGGAGCTTTAATAAATACCCCTGCCTGGGTTCTACCTCAAGAGATTCTGCCTTAAGTACTTAGGGCTGGGTCCTGGGCATCAATTAATAAAATCACCCCACATGATTCTAATAGCAGCGAGTTGAAAACCACTGAACTAGACTACTGATTCTTGAATGACTGGTAGCTCCTCCTTCAAATTATTACAGAAGTATGTGCTTGTTATTGAAATAAATCTCTTATAGATGGAATTTCAAGCCAAATTGGGAGACATAATAACTATAATGATTATGAGAATGGTAACTATAACTGTTTATAAATGTATAGGCTTTGTCATTTACAAATGGCTTTTGTATGCATTCTGTTCCACTTAATCCTCAAAACAACCCTGTGAATTAATGATTTCTAGCTCCACTTTACAGATGATCAAACTGAGGCTTAGAGAGGTTCATAAATGTGCCCAAAAGATCACACAGTTATAGAGGAGCAGAGCTTTGGTCTTCTTATTTCAAATTCCCTACTGTCTTCATTTCAGTGCAGATACAACCTGCCGAGGTCATAGATTTGCATATATCTCCCTAACTCACTTCTTCCTTTCTGTGCCAGCAGCCTCAGCTCCATCCTCAACCTTCTTTCACTGTGGCAACATCATTTTGTGGGGATTCCCATCTCTGGCACCAGCCCTTCTGTCCAGTTTTCAAGGTCATGGTTCAGGTTGCCTGCCATCTATCAACTTTATTTTTTTCTTTGTAAAGTCATAAATGACATCAACACAAATCAAAAGAAAAGAAAAATAATTCACTGATCATCCTGCCACCCCATGAGTCATCTATTTTCATTTTTATGCTCCCCTCTCCAGGGCTTGGGTCTATGCATACATCATTCTTACATATAGTCATGGCATAGATGAAATTTCACATTCTGCTTATGTCACTTAGGATTATATCATAATCATTTGCTGTGCTGCTACAGTGTCTTTTTAAAATTATCATTTGAATGGCCACATAATATTCCATTGAGTGGATACACCATCATTTACTTAAATATTTCCAATTTTTCACCACTACAGATGATGCTGCAATAAACATCTCTATACAGAGCTATTTCTTCTTCTGGATGGTTTCCTAAACTGTCTACCACATTAAACATACTACTTCTTCTCCAACCATTCGTTCAGTCTGCAGGCATTGTCAGGTATTGGGGCACATGCTCAGAACAATCAGATGAGGGTCCAGTGCTCAGTCTGGTGGTAAGACAAGCATCTCAGCAAATATTTGTGATATTATGCTAAAAGTGTTATGTGTGTGTGCTGTGTTCAGTCGATTCAGTTTTGTATGACTCTGTGACCCTATGGACTGTAGCCTGCCAGGCTCCTCTGTCCATGGAATTTTCCAGGCAAGAATACTGGAGTGGGTTGCCATGCACTCCTCCAGGGGATCTTCCTGATCCAGGGATCAAACCATCATCTTCTGCATTGCAGGTGGATTCTTTACTGCTGAGCCACCTGGGAAGCCCCAAAAGTGTTATGAGTCCAGTCCAAATTCTATCTCTTTCTCCTGGGGTGACTTCTCCATTGTTCACTTACTGGGACTTTGTCTCCTTCCCGGCAGCTCCAGCTAACCTCTTTTCTCCAATCTCTTCTTTCTTCCTTGACTGGCCTGTCAGTGTCCCTAACTCAGTTCCTTCCCTCCAAGCAATCTGTCCCAACTTGGGCTTGGAATACGGACTCCCCATAACACACAAGTTTTCTGTCTCCTTTTATCCAAACATCTCTGACTGCCACCTCCTCTTAAGAAGGCTTCCCAAAGGTTACCAAATATGGCCCTCAGGCCAAACTGGGTCTGCAGTTCTGTTGTGTGTGTTGGGTGCAGTGTTTGGATTCACATGCCTGTGGGACGGGCTTGCCTTTCTGCTTTTCCACAGGTCATCACTCCATACTGCCTCAGATTAGGTCAGCATCACTCAGGAACTTTCTCTGCCTGGTCTGAACTGGCAAGGCAAACTGCTGCTACTAGTGCTGCTAAGTCACTTCAGTCGTGTCCGACTCTGTGCGATCCCATAGACAGCAGCCCACCAGGCTCCCCCGTCCCTGGGATTCTCTAGGCGAGAACACTGGAGTGGGTTGCCATTTCCTTCTCCAATGCGTGAAAGTGAAGTCTCTCAGTCGTGTCCGACTCTTAGCAACCCCATGGACTGCAGCCTACTAGACTCCTCCGTCCATGGGATTTTCCAGGCAAGAGTACTGGAGTGGGTTGCCAGTGCCTTCTCCGGGCAAAGCAAACTAGACTCCCTTCAACTAAACCTGGAACTTTCTGTATCTTCCCTCACTTCCATGCCCCTCTACCACAGGAATTTAATTTCTCCTCTCATCCAACCTTTACACTGTTGCTCTTTTGTTAAAGTGTGTCCACTTGCTTCATTCATTTAGACAGTCAGTCAGTTGGTCAGTTAAGGAATTCTTACTAAACATCTCTATTGTATCGTGTCTCCTGTGGAATGTTGAATGTAGAGAAACAAATGACTAGTGATCTTCTCACAGGTAGAACTCATGGTCCAGTGTACACATGGCCTTCATGGATTTGGATTATAAACTCCATTCAAGGAAGTATTGAAGACAAAAGAACCAGTTGATCAAAATACTTTATGTAGGGTCTTGCATATGAAAAGACTTACTCAGCGCTTTTTGATGATGACTTTGCCAAAGTGAAGGGTATTCAAGTGTCATTCTACTTCATTGTACCATGTCCCACTGGCATTTAGCTTTGTACCAGCTACTGAAAAAATTCATATTTCTTCTAGGAAAATAACTGAACACCTGGAAGAGACTGGCTGATTATCTTAAGATTTCCTTGTATGTGGTCCCTGCCTTTGTGTAAACAAGCTTCTGTTTTGTTCATACATTGCCATACCTTTGCATAAGAACAAGTTCTAGGGCCCGAGTATGAGAAGGTCTAGACCCTCCTGCCTTCTAGGGATCAGGAGTGGAGATGTCTCCTTATCCAGACAGGAAGAAAAAGAGGGAAGAAAAGAAGAAAGGCAGCCGTGATCATACATGGCTTGTCCATGGCATTTAACTCTTGTTGTAGAAAACTTGATCTGCTCCTATTTTCTGTGTATCTGCCCCAGTGCTTGCTCTGAGTTACCCTACCTCTGGGTGTTTCCCCTTATCATTTTCTCTGACAGTCTTTCTTTCTCTGCCCATATTAAAATTTTTTAATAACAGTTTTATTAAGGTACAATTCACACACCGTACTTCTGCTTCATTGACTACGCTAAAGCCTTTGACTGTGTGGATCACAACAAACTGAGGAAAATTCTTAAAGAGGTGGGAATATCAGACCACCTTAGCTGCCTCCTGAGAAACCTGTATGCAGGTCAAGAAGCAACAGTTAGAACCAGACATGGAAAAATGGGCAGGTTCCAAATTTGGAAAGGAGTACATCAAGGCTGTATATTGTCACTCTGCTAATTTAACTTCTATGCAGAGTATGTCATGCAAAATGCAGGACTGGATGAAGCACAAGCTGGAATCAAGATTGCAGGGAGAAATATCAATAACCTCAGATACACAGATGGCACCTGACACCACCCTTATGGCAGAAACCAGAGAGGAACTAAAGAGTCTCTTGATGAAAGTAAAAGAGGAGAATGAAAAAGCTGGCTTAACACTCAACATTCAAAAAACTAAGATCATGGCATCTGGTCGCATCACTTCACAGCAAATACACGGGGAAACAATGGAAACAGTGACAGGCTTTATTTTCTTGGGCTCCAAAATCACTGCAGATGGTGACTGCAGCCATGAAATTAAAAGATGCTTGCTTCTTGGAAGAAAAGCTATGACAAAGCTCAGCTCAGTCACTCATTTGTGTCCGAGTCTTTGTGACCCTGTGAACTGCAGCACTCCAGGCTTCCTTGTCCATCAACAACTCCTGGAACCTGCTTAACTCATGACAAACCTAGACAGTGTATTAAAAAGCAGAGACATTGCTTTGCCAACAAAATCCGTATAGTTAATGCTATGGTTTTTCCAGTAGTCACGTATGGATATGTCAGTTGGGCCATAAAGAAGGCTGAGCACTGAAGAATTGATGCTTTCGAATGGTGGTGCTGGAGAAGACCTGAGAGTTTCTTTGACAGCAAAGAGATCAAACCAGTCAATCTTAAAGAAATCAATCCCGAATGTTTATTGGAAGGACTGATGCTGAAGCTGAAGCTCCAATACTTTGGCCACCTGATGCAAGGAACTGACTCAATAGAAAACGCCTTAATGCTGGGAAATTTTGAAGGCAGGAGAAGGGGATGACAGAGGATGAGATGGTTGGATGGCATCACTGACTCAATGGACATGAGTTTGAGCAAGCTCTGGGAGATGGTGAAGAACAGGGAGGCCTGGCGTGCAGTCCATGGGGTTGCAAAGAGTCAGACACGACTAAGTGACTAAACAACAACAGCTCACCCATTTGAAGTATGCAATTCTGTGGGGTTTTTTAGAATATTTATTTTATTTAATTCATTATTAATTTTTGGTTGCTCTGGGTCTTCGTTGCTTCGTGAGGGCTTGTCTAATTGCAGCAAGCAGGGGCTGCTCTTTGTTGTGGTGCACAGTCTTTTCATCATGGTGGCTTTTCTTGTTGTGGAGCACACACTCTAGGCACACAATGGGCTTCAGTAGTTGCAGCATGTGGGCTCCAGAGTGTGGACTCAGTTGTTGTGGTGCATAGGCTTAGTTGTTTCACAGCATGTGGAATCTTCCTGGACCAGAAATCCAACCTGTGTCCCATGCAATGGCAGGAAGATTCTTATCCACTGTACCATCAGGGAAGTCCAATTCAGTGGATTTTAGTGTAAACACCAAGTTGTGTAACCTTCTCTACTATCTAATTTCAGAACACTTTCATTATCCTCAAAAGAAACCCAATACCCCTTAGCCACCATCTCCAATTTCTCAAGCCTCACCAGCCCTAGGAAACCCCTAGTCTATTTGTCTCTCTGGATTTGCCTATTCCAGACATTTTATAAAAATTATATAAAAAGCAATATGTGGTTTTTTTGTGTCTGGCTTTCCTTTGGCATCACTGTCAAAGTATGTGTGAATACTTCATTCCTTTTTATGAGTGAACAATATTCCATTGTATGCATATGCCACAATTGGTTTATCCATTGATGGATGTTTCAGAACTTTTGACTGTTGTGAATAGTGCTGCTAGGAACACTTGTGTACAAGTTTTTGTGTGGACATATGTTTTCATTTCTTTTGAGTATATAGCTAGGGGCAGAATTGCTGGGTCAAATGGCAACTCCATGTTTAACCTTTTGAAGAACTACCAGACTGTCTTCCAAAGGATTTCTGTCTACCTTTTAATGTCACTGTTCCTCTTCTTCTCTTAACTGCTGCTGCTATTTTCTAAATTTCCATTTATAACTCATATTTCACTCCTGTGCTGACTGTGAATATCTCTACTTGAACATCCCCTAGGCTCTCCAGACTGACATTCCAAAACGGAGCTCATCATCTCCTCCCTGCCCCACACTGTGATCCATCTTCCTCTCATGTTGCCTCTCCCAGTGCATGTTTCCATCATTTTACCCAGCTGCCTAAACACCAGATATTTGCTAGTTGCCTCTCCTCCCTCATTCTCCACAACTGATTCATCATCAAGTTCTAAAGATTCTGTTTTCTCAATAACTGTCCAGTTCACCTCCTCCTCTTCATCTCCATTTGCCAACGCTCCAGTTAAAGTCCAATTTTGCCTAAAATAGTACTCTTTTGTCTAACCTCTAATTTCACTACCCCCTCAATCATCCTAAAATATCACTGCTAATGTTTTAAGCCACTTTCCTGTTCAAAATTATTCAGTAACATACCCCAGACTATAAGATTAAATTTACCTTCTTTGCCTATTATAGTAACAGGTAAAGTTCCAACAACACTGAGTTAAGTATGCCCTCCCATACCTCTGTGCTTTAAAAGTACTATTTCCTCTACCTTGAAAGCTCTCTCCATGCTTGCCCACTGAACAAATTCTTTATCCTTCAGAGCCTAGATTAAATGCTACTTCCTCTGTAAAGTCATCCCAGAATTCCTCAAGTAGACCTTGGATTCACTTTTTCCATATTACTCCTCAATCTACGCATATATACCCTTACTAGAGACTTCATTGTAAATGATGTTTCCTTAACTCTCTTATAGACTGCAAGATATTCAAGGGCAGGGGGACTGTATAATTTAATCTCTGAATACTCAACCCCTAGCAGAGTATCCAGTGTCTGGCACAAACATATATACACACACACACTGAAGTAAGTTAAAAAAAAAAAAAGGAAATATGGTTTATTGATTTTATTGACTCTTTGACCACTTGCTCTGGACTAAGAATGTTAAACATTTGACAAATTATTTCATTTAATCCTCTCAGCATCCCTACTTGGTATCTCTACCTTAAAAATGAGAAAAACTGGGGCTCTTTGAGATTTGGTAATGTGCATATTTACATATGGGCTTTTCTGATAGCTCACTTGGTAAAGAATCTGCCTGCAATGCGGGAGACCTGGGTTCAATCCCTGGGTCTGGAAGATCCCCTGAAGAAAGAAATGGCAACCCACTCCAGTATTCTTGCCTGGAGAATCCCACGGACGTAGGAGTCTGGTGGGCTACAGTCCATGGGGTCACAAAGAGTCGGACATGACTGAGCAACTTCACTTTCTGCCTGCAATGCAGGAGACCCTGGTTAGATTCCTGGTTTGGAAAGGTCTACTGGAGAAGGGATACACTAACCACTCCAGTATTCTTGGACTTCCCTTGTGGCTCAGCTGGTGAAGAATCTGCCTGCAATGTGGGAGACCTGGCTTCTATCCCTGGGTTGGATAGATCCCCTGTTGAAGGGAAAAGCTACCCACTCCAGTATTCTGGACTGGAGAATTCCACAGACCGTGTAGTCCATGGGGTCACAAAGAGTCGGACACAACTGAGCAACTTTCACTTTCACATTCACATACATATTCAAGGCAGAGGCAAAGTGAGAAAGAGTAAAGAGTTGAAACGCCCTTGGGGTCTTTCCTCAAAAGGACCCCAACCTAAATCCTCATCAGCTCCTTTTGCCTTCAGGTCCAAAGTGTTCAAATAGTGTCCTATACACAGACCACAGTCATGTACATTCCCTCTCTATGAGGGATATCTCTGGAAAGGACCTTAGTCTCATAGAAATGACCTCTCTTGATCTACCTCGGCTCCATCTTCTCATCCTAAGACCTCAAGTGTCCCATCACAGCCACCTCCATTCTTCCTGCTTGGGAGCTTGATCATCTTTGTAGCTGTCTTGACCCATCTGTGGCCAAATGCCTTTTCATTTGAATTGATCTGAGACAGGATGGGAGTTTGCAAAAGAAATTTTTGTGAGAAATTGAGGGCAACACAAGAAATTTTTTAAAATTCCAGAAAAAGTAAAATAAAAAATAAAAATTCCAGAACCTTAGAAATAAATGAGTTTACAGAAGACTGATTCCTTTTCCTAATGGAGCTCAGTTCTTTCCACTGATGGGCTTGGCTGGCACAGTATATAGGGCACTCAATTCCTATTCCTAGTCTTGGCCTCAATCCTGTCTCAACCACACTACTCAGACTCATTGCCTGGAAAGTTTGGGTTGGTGCCACCATTAGGGCTGATGGGATTCTCTGTCTTTTCCAGAAACTGCTGTGTTAATTTAGCTTTGGACAGGGAGTGAGGTGGGGAACATTTCCAGATGACTTCCTGGTCCTGGGAAACATTATATTTGTCCTGAGTCATTCTGCTGACTCCTGAGAGAACTATCCTGGGTCCTTGTCTCATGTATAAGGAAAACACTTATCTAGCCCTCAAAAGCCCTTTCTAGCACCTCAGGAGGCCTTGAAGGGGTTTCTGAAACTCTTCTTAGAGATCTCTATGGCTCTGGTCTCTGAAAAGCCTACCTTCACCTCAACCTGTTCCCCTTGGTCCCTTTTGGTTTTCCTGAAGCATGTCTCTGTCTACAAGATGGTGAAGTAGAAGGACATACACTCATTTTCTCCTGTGAGAATTCCAAAATTACAACTTGCTGCTGAACAACATGACAGGAGAAAGTTGGATCCCACCAAAAAAAGATACTCCACATCCAAGGGCAAAGGAGAAGCCCCAGCAAGATGGTAGGAGGGGCAAAATAATGTTTAGAATGAAACCCTATACTCTCCAGAGATGCTCAGAGAGCTCAAACAAAACCTTGTGCCCAACAGGAGACCCCACAGAGACTGAATCAGACCTGTTTTTGAATGTTTGAGTGTCTCCTGCAGAGGTATGGTAGCAGTGGCCTGCCACATGGGCAGGGGCTCTAGGTGCAGCAGACCTGGGTATGGCATAAACCCTCTTGGAGGAGGTCACCATTAACCCCACCATAGAGCCACAGAACTTACACAGGACTGGGGAAACAGACTCTTGAAGGGCACAAACAAAAACTTGTGTGCACCAGGACCCAGGAAAAAGGAGCAGTGACCTCACAAGAGACTGACCCAGACTTGCCCATGAATGTCCAGTAGTCTCCAGCAGAGACATGGGTTGGTGGTGGCCTGCTGCAGGGTCGAGGGCACCGAGTGCAGCAGTGCCTGCATGGGACCTTTTGAAGAAGGTCGCCATTATCTTCATTAACTCCACCATAGTTTGGCCTCAGGTCAAACAACAAGGAGGGAACACAGCCCCACTCATCAACAGAAAATTGGATTAAAGATTTACTGAGCATGGCCCCACCCACTAGAATAAGACCCAGTTTCCCCCTCAGTCAGTCTCTCCCATCAGAAAGCTTCCATAAACCTCTTATCCTTATCCCTCAGAGGGCAGACAGAATGAAAACCACAATCACAGAAAACTAATCAAACTGATCACATGGACCACAGCCTTGTCTAACTCAATGAAATCATAAGCCATGCCATGTCAGGCATTCAAGATGGACAGATCATGGTGGAGAGTTCTGACAAAACATCAGAACTGGAGAGGGGAATGGCAAACCACTTCAGTCGTCTTGCCTTGAGAACCCCATGAACAGTATGAAAAGGCAAAAAGATAGGACACTGAAAGATGAACTCCCCAGGTCAGTAGGTACCCAATATGCTACTGGAGAAGAGTGGAGAAATAACTCCAGAAAGAATGAAGAGACAGAGCCAAAGCAAAAACAGTACCCAGGTGTGGATGTGACTGGTGCTAGAAGTAAAGCCTGATGCTGTAAAGAACAATACTGCACAGGAACCTGGAACGTTAGGTCTATGCTGCTGCTAAGTCACCTCAGTTGTGTCCGACTCTGTGTGACCCCATAGATGGAAGCCCACCAGGCTCCCCCTTCCCTGGGATTCTCCAGGCAAGAACACTGGAGTGGGTTGCCATTTCCTTCTCCAATGTGTGAAAGTGGAAAGTGAAAAGTGAAAGTGAAGTTGCTCAGTCGTGTCTGACCCTTAGTGACCCCACGGACTGCAGCCTACCGGGCTCCTCCATCCATGGGATTTTCTAGGCAAGAGTACTGGAGTGGCTTGCCATTGCCTTCTCCGCATTAGGTCTATAATCAAGGTAAATTGTAAGTGGTCAAACAGGAGATGGCAAGAGTGAACAATGACATTTTAGGAATCAGTGAACTAAAATGAACTGGAATGGGTGAATATGAATCAGATGACCTTATATCTACTACTATGGCAAGAATCCCTTAGAAGAAATGGAGTAGCCATTACTGTCAACAAAAATGTCCGAAATGCAGTACTTGGATGCAGTCTCATAAATGACAGAATGATCTCCGTTTCCAAGGTAAATAATTCAATATCATAGTAATCCAAGTCTATGCCCCAACCAATAATGTTGAAGAAGCTAAAGTTAAATGGTTCTATGAAGACCTACAAGACCTTCTAGAACTAACACCCTAAAAAGATGTGCTTTTCATTATAGGGGACTGGAATGCAAAAGTAGGAAGTCAAGAAACATCTGGAGTAACAGGCAAATTTGGCCTTGGAGTACAAATGAAGCAGGGCAAAGGCTAACAGTTTTGCCAAGAGAATGCATTGGTCATAGCAAACACCCTCTTCCAACAACACAAGAGACGACTCTACACATGGACATCACCAGATGGTCAATACTGAAATCAGTTTGATTGTAATCTTTGCAGCTAAAGATGGAGAAGCTCTCTACAGTCAGAAAAAAAAAAAAGAAAATAAGACCAGGAGCTGACTGTGGCTCCAATTGCAAAATTCAGACTTAAATTGAAGAAAGTAGGGAAAACCACTAGACCATTCAGGTATGACCTTAATCAAATCCCTTACAACTATACAGTGGAAATGACAAATAGATTCAAGGGATTAGATTTGATAGATAGAGTATCTGAAGAACTATGGACGGAAGTTCGTGATATTATACAAGAGGCAGTGATCAAGACCATCCCTGAGAAAAAGAAATGCAAAAAAGCAAAATGGCTATCTGAGGAGGTCTTACAAATAGCTGTGAAAAGAAGAGAAGAGAAAAGCAAAAGGAGAAAAAAAAAGATATACTCATTTGAATGCAGAGTTCCAAAGAATAGCAAGGAGAGATAAGAAAGCCTTCCTCAGCTATCAGTGCAAAGAAATAGAGGAAAACAAGAGAATGGGAAAGACTAGAGACCTCTTCAAGAACATTAGAGATACCAAGGGAACATTTCATGCAAAGATGGGCTCAATAAAGGACAGAAATGCTAGGGACCTAACAGAAGCAGAAGATATTAATAAGAGGTGGCAAGAATACACAGAAGAACTATACAAAAAGGATCTTCATGACCCAGATAACCACGATGGTGTGATCACTCACCTAGAGTCAGACATCCTGGAATGTGAAGTCAAGTGGGCCTTAGGAAGCATCACTATGAACAAAGCTAGTGGAGGTTATGGAATTCCAGCTGAGCTATCTCAAATCCTAAAAGATGATGCTGTCAAAATGCTATACTCAATATGCCAGCAAGTCTGTAAAACTCAGCAGTGGCCACAGGACTGGAAAAGGTCAGTTTTCATTCCAATCCCAAAGAAAGTCAATGCCAAAAATGTTCAAACTACCGCACAATCACACCTGTCTCAAATGCTGGCAAAGTAATGCTCAAAATTATCCGAGCTAGGCTTCAACAGTATGTGAACTATGAACTTCCAGATATTCAAGTTGGATTTAGAAAAGGCAGAGGAACCAGAGATCAAATTGCCAACATCTGTTGGATCATAAAAAAAGCAAGAGAATTCCAGAAAAACATCTACTTCTGCTTCATTGACTACACTAAAGCGTTTGACTGTGTGGATCATAATAAACTGTGGAAAATTGTTCAAGAGATGGGAATACCAGACTACCTGACCTGCCTCTTGAGAAACCTGTATGCAGGTCAGGAAGCAACAGTTAGAATTGGACATGGAACAACAGACTGATTCCAAATTGGGAAAGGAGTACATCAAAACTGTATATTGTCACCTTGCTTATTTAATTTGTATTCAGAGTACATAATGAGAAATGCAGGGCTTGATGAAGCACAAACTGGAATCAAGATTGCCGGGAGAAATATCAATAACCTCAGATATGCAGATGACACCACCCTTATGGCAGAAAGCGAAGAAGAACTAAAGTGCCTCTTGATGAAAGTGCAAGAGGAGAGTGAAAAACTGGCTTAAAACTCAACATTCAAAAAATGAAGATCATGGCATCTGGTCCCATCACTTCATGGCAAATAGATGGGGAAACAATGGAAACAGTGACAGACTAGTTTTTTGGGCTCCAAAATCACAGCAGATGGTGACTGCAGCCATGAAATTAAAAGACACTTGCTCCTTGGAAGAAAATCTGTGACCAACCTAGACAGCATATTAAAAAGCAGAGACATTACTTTCCCGTAGTCATGTATGGATGTGAATTGGACCATAAAGAAGGCTGAATTTCAAAGAATTGGTGATTTTGAACTGCGGTATTGGAGAAGCCTCTTGAGAATCCATGGGACAGCAAAGAGATCCAACCAGTCAATCCTAAAAGAAATCAGTCCTGAAGGACTGATGTTGAAGCTGAAGCTCCAATACTTTGGCCACCTGATGTGAAGAGCAGACTCATTGGAAGAGACCCTGTTGCTGGGAAAGATTAGAGGCAGGAGGAGAAGAGGATGACAGAGGAGGAGATGGTTGGATGGCTGGATGGCATCACCGACTTGATGGACATGAATCTGAGCAAGCTCTGGGAGTTGGTGATGAACAGGGAGGCCCGACATGCTGCAGTCCATGAGGTCACAAAGAGTTGGACACAACTGAATGACTGAGCTGAACTTATGCTGAAACTGAAGCTCCAGTACTTTGGCCACCTGGTGCAAAAAGCTGACTCATTGAAAAAGATTGATGCTGGGAAAGATTGAGGGCAAGAAGAGAAGGGAGTGGCAGAGGATGAGATGGTTAGATAACATCACTGACTCAATGGCCATGAGTTTGAGAAAACTCTGGGAGATAGTGAAAGACAGGGAAGACTGGCTGCAGTCCTTGGGGTTTAAAGAGTTGGACAGGACTTAGCGGCTGAGCAACAACAACATGCCTGTGACAGTTATTTGCTGATTGTCTAGACAATAGCTGTTTCCCCACTTTTTTGCTAACAGTTGGAAATATGTTGGGTCCTTGATGGTGAATTAACCAATCCCAGAACTCCATATTCCTAAACATGGTATTGGTAAGACAATGAATTTTCCTCATTGTGTAAGTCACTTTTGATGTGTTTTCTATTAATTGTAGCTGAAAGCAACTCTAGGCATGCCCCAATTCACAGGCCTAATGGCAAAGTCTGCCCTGTGCTATATGACTCTGTCTTCCCTCCAATCACTTACTGTTCCTGGGTTTACAAATTTGTTCCAAGCTGGTCCAATCAACTTCTCTGTCTGGGGAGTTTGATAATGGGAGACACAAAGCAACAAAGCTTGGGCAGCAGTCATTGGAGCTGAGTCTCATGACTCGTAGTGCTTTTGTGAGGAAGGGTCACAAGCTTCTACTCTTTAGGATGACAGAGATGTCCTGTTTTTTTCCCTTCCTGAGGGCAACTCTTCCTTCTTTTGCTTGAAGCCTGGGCTTCCCAGGTGGTGCTAATTGTAAAGAACCTGCCTGGCAATGCAGGAGACATTAGAGATGCAGGTTCAATCCCTGGGTTGGGAAGATTTCCTGCAGGAGGGCATGACAGCCCACTCCAGTATTCTTGCTGGAGAATCCCATGGTTAGAGGAACCTGGTGGGCTACAATCCATATGGTTGCAAAGCATCGGACATGATTGAAGGGGGTTAGCATGCATGCATGCAAAGAGACTGAGATAAAGACATCTAATTGATTAGACATTAGAACTACTTCTATCCTTTTGTGACACACAGCTGTTATTCTAAGTCTGAAATTACAAACTGCTTTTATTTCTGTGTCAATGTTGCCCAGAGTGCTCAGTTTAAGAAGGACTTTCATTCTGAGTCAGCGCTGAAGTTGGGGTACAGTGAACAATTAGTAATGTCCACCATGGGAACAGGAATGGATATAAGGCACTACATACAGTCATCCCTCGGTACCCATGAGAAATGGATATAAGGTACTACATACAATCATCCCTCTGTATCCAGGACTGCCATGAATACCAAAATCCATGGATACTTAAGTCACTTATACAAAATGGCGTAGTATTTGCATATAATCTATGCACATCATGCTTTATACTTAAAATCATCTCTAGATTACTTATAATATCTAATACAATATAAATTCTATGAAAATAGTTACAAATACAATGTAAATGCTATGGAAATAGTTGCCAGAGCAAGGCAAATTCAAGTTTTAATTTTTGAGGACGAGATGGTTGGATGGCATCACCGACTCAATGGATATGAGTTTGAACAAGCTCCAGAAGATGGTGAAGGACAGGGAAGCCTGGTGTGCTGCAGTCCATGGGATCACAAAGAGTCGGACATAACTGAGCGGCTGAACAACAACAAAAAATATAAAAATATACATTTTCAATCTGTGGCTGGTTGAATTCTCAGATGTAGAATCTGCCAACATGGAGGGCCAGCTGTATTTGCAGTGGTTAAATGGCATCGAGTATTTGCAGACCTTATCTAGGCTAACATCTGGGGCCATTCACTCTAGTGACCTATGTGACCTCTTTCTGAAACCCATCCTTCTGCCCAGTTCACTAATGCAACTTTGTGACCTTGGCTGAATCACTTAGATTTTCTGAGTTCCAGTTCTGTAAGTGTAAGATCAAAATATTAGATCAGATGATCACAAGGTCATTTCTAGTTCTATGACTCAGGTCAGGGCCCTTCAAAGGTCCGTAGCAGACTCTCTGTCTCTTCCCATTTCAAAACTCATTACCCTCCCCCTATTACAGCACTCACTGGGTTTCAATGTCTCACCTGAGCAACACCTCCAGTTCTCAGTCTATTGGCAGAGGAGAGAGGATTGACAGGTCTTGAGCCCAAAGAATCATCAGGCCTTTCCCAGTTCAGGTTACAAACTCCACCTACTTCCCCATTCTCTGATGATTCATTCAGGTGCCTCTCTCCTATCCTTGGGAATGACCTTCCAGAATTTTATCTCTCCAGTTTTGCAGAAGAAAAATATTTCACATGCTGAGTTATGGTAATAGACCATCATCATCAACAGTAAAAGGGTGATTCTCTCCTGCCCTCCCTACTCTGCCCCCTCTCCATCATTCACACCATGTGCCATCCTAATCAGGCCTTCACCCCACCCTTGGCTGCTGCTATACCTCCCCTTCTTCCTTCCCTCCAGACACAGTCCTGCATTTCTGAGGATTTCCTCTCTTATATCCCAACTGCCTGTACCTCTCCCTTTCCCCAATACTAAACTCTGGCCTTTGGTGGCAACCAAGCCTTTACCTTCTCCCCACCCTGCCACTCTGCTCCAACCTCATTGCCCTCCTTGGGGGCCTCTCCCTCTGCAGCTGCTGCAGTCTGAATAAGCACAACAACAAAAAATTACCACATGCATTAAAGTGAAGCTCTTGTTGGACAACTGCAAATTTCCCTGGGTGGGATTTCAGTTTGATTTTCTCAGGGTTCCTATGGAGCCTGAGCTTCTGCCCAGACCTGCCCCACTCCCACCCCAGATGTCTGGGTCTGTAGGGAACCAGAACCCTGGCCTGTCCCAGAGGACCAGCCCTCCAGAATTTCTTAGTCCACCAGTCAGGGGCCAAAAGCACAGAGCGGGCAGGGGAAAGTCAGCCAAGTGGGGCAGGGAACAGGCAGCTCGCCCTGTAGAGGAGTTGAGCTCAGAACTGGGGGACTGAGGGCAGGGAGCCAAACTTCCCCTCACTGAAGCAGAAACCAAACTTGCAAATAAACACATAAACAGATTACCAGTGAGTTAGTAAGGGCTGCTAAGGGGTTGGAGAGTTAAACTGTCCCCAGCCCCACCACTGGCACTTCCCCCAAAGCTTAGGCCCCAGCTTTGCCCAGGAGGGCCTGGAAGAGGAATCAGGTCTCCAAAGCATAGGCCCCACCCTGGCTCTCAGTTGCTGATGGAAGCCCTGAGCTTGGCCAGGTCTGGACCTCTCTCCACTGTTGCCCCTTCCTCCCTGCCTTCTCCTCTTGGTATCCCACTCTAACTCTTTTTCCTTTCAGGCTTGGACTCCTGCCCATCTGGCTTGTGTGTGCACTTCTGCTATCTTTGGCCAGTCTTTCTCTGCTCCCAGCCACTTTCCCAGTCACCCTCAAGCACATCTCCCACCATGCAGCCCTCTCTCTGTTCTCCTTTTCAAATAACCGCTATGAACCTTGACTGGGCTTCCCTGGTGGCTCAGGTGATAAAGAATCTGCCTGCAATGCAGGAGACCCAGGTTTGGTCCCTGGGTTGGGAAGATCTCCTGGAGAAGGGAATGGCAAACCACTCCAGTATTCTTGCCTGAAGAATTCCATGGACAGAGGAGCCTGCCAGGCTACAATCCATGGGGTTTCAAAGAGTCAGGAATAACTGAGCAACTAACACACACACACAGACACATACACACACACACTGAACCTTGAAAATGGCCCTAGGTAATGCTCAATTCACCTCCCGTCCCTGTACTTACTCTTTTTATTTATTTTTAAATGTTTATTTATTTGGATGCACTGGGTCTTAGTTGCAATATGCAAGATCTTCAATTTTCGTTGTGACATGTGAACTCTTAGTTGTGGCACACGGGATCTAGTTCCCTGACTAGGGATCAAACCCACATCCCCTGCATCGGGAGCATGGAATCTTAGCCACTGAACCACAGGAACTGCCCCTATACTTACTTTTTCAGAAATTCAGGCAGAATGTTCCATTTCATTTGTTTGGGCTTCAGTCTGTCCCAATATGCTGAGAGCCCTGCCCAGCTCCCACAAGTAGACCCAAGGGATGTTGACATGCTTGGTACAGAATTGCTGTGCCCAGGCCCTGAGCCTTGGAGAGATTTGCCCAGCCTAGACCTCTCTGTCAATGCCCCTTTTGCTACTTCCATCACAACCACTAGGGAATGGCACCTAGCCTTCAGGTGCTGGGAAGGCCCAAGGGGATTTTTGATAACAGATCAGAAAGCATGCCTCCATTTGGCCAGAGAGAGGAATACTGCCCTTGGGCAAAGCTGGAAGTTTCATAGCTCCATCTGTGCTGTCCCTGCATCTTCAAGGCCTGCTGTCTGGCACATAGGAGACACTCAAAAAATAGGTGGGAAAGTGCATGCATATGTATCTAAAAGAGTAAAGCTTATAGCAGCAAATTTCTAGGGCATGAAATGGTGCTTCCTCATAGGACTAAAACCCAAAGCAGATTAAAACGATATTTATTAGCTCACAGTTCTGCAGGTCAGAAGTTCAGATGGGTTCCACTAGGTTCTCTGCTCAGAGTCTCTAAGACCAAGATCAAGGTTTTGGCTGTCCTAGGCTCTTATCTGGAGGCTTGAGTAAGAATCCGTTTCCATGTTGATTTAAGTTGTTGGCAGAATCTACTTTCTTGTGGTTGTAGGCCCCATTTCCTGGCTGACTGTCAGTTGGGGGCCCTCACTGCTTAAACAGAGGTCACCAGCATTTCTTCTCCCGTGCCTCTCTTCATCTTCAAACCCACAACAAGGTGTCAACTCTGACTTTTCCTTCTGCCTTCTCTCCTGCCACCAGGTGGAAAAAGTTCTCCACTTTTAAGGGTTCCTATAATTAGATCAGGCCCATCCAGAAAAATCCCTTTCTTGTATAGTAAAATATACATAACAGAAAATATACTATTTTAACCATTTTTAAGTGTGCAATTCAGTGTCACTGAATACATTGGTATTGCTGTGCACCTATCATCACTATTCATCTGCAAAACCCCAAACTCAAACTCTATACCCAATAAACAGTAATCCATTCCTTCCTCTCCAGCCCCTGGAAAGCACTATTCTACTTTCTTTCTGTATGAATTTGACAATTCTAGGTACCTCACATAAAAGAAATTATACAATACTTTTTCGTGTGTGATTGGCTTATTCATGTACCATGTCTTCAATATTTATCCATGTTGTAGCATTCATCAGAATTTCCTTCCTTTTTAAGAGTGAAAACTATTTCATTGCATCTCCCATTTTTTAAGGTCAACTAGGCTTATATGCTAGAGAAGGAAATGGCAACCCACTCCAGTGTTCTTTCTTGGACAATCCCAGGGACGGGGGACCCTGGTGGGCTTCCGTCTATGGGGTCACACAGAGTCGGACACGACTGAAGTGACTTAGCAGTAGCAGGAGGCTTATATGCAGAGTACATCATGAGGAACACAGGTCTGGAAGAAGCACAGGCTGGAATCAAGATTGCCAGGAGAAATATCAATAACCTCAGATATGCAGATGACACCACCCTTATGGAAGAAAGTGAAGAGGAACTAAAAAGTCTCTTGATGAAAGTGAAAGAGGAGAGTAAAAAAGTTGGCTTGAAGCTCAACATTCAGAAAACTAAGATCAGGGCATCTGGTCCCATCACTTCATGGGAAATAGATGGGGAAACAGTGGAAACAGTGTTAGATTTTATTTTTGGGGGCTCCAAAATCACTGCAGATGCTGATTGCAGCCAGGAAATTAAAAGACCCTTACTCCTTGGAAAGAAAGTTATGACCAACCTAGATAGCATATTAAAAAGCAGAGACATTACTTTGCCAACCAAGGTCCATCTAGTCAAGGCTATGGTTTTTCCCGTGGTCATGTATGGATGTGAGAATTGGACTGTGAAGAAAGCTGACCGCCGAAGAATTGATGCTTTTGAACTGTGGTGCTGGAGAAGACTCTTGAGAGTCCCTTGGACTGCAAGGAGATCCAACCAGTCCATTCTAGAGGAGATCAATCCTGGGTGTTCATTGGAAGGACTGATGCTAAAGCTGAAGCTCCAATACTTTGGCCACCTCATGTGAAGAGTTGACTCTTTGGAAAAGACTCTGATGCTGGGAGGGATTGGGGGCAGGAGGAGAAGGGGATGCCAGAGAATGAGATGGCTGGATGGCATCACCGACTCGATGGAGCTGAGTTTGAGTGAACTCCGGGAGTTGGTGATGGACAGGGAGGGCTGGCGTGCTCTGATTCACGGGGTCGCAAAGAGTCAGACACGACTCAGCGACTGAACTGAACTGAACTGAACTGAGGCTATATAACATAGCACAAGCACAGCAGTGGTATGTTATCGCATTTACAGGTTCTGGGAATAAGGAAATGAAATCCTAGAGGTCATTCTTAGAAATTCCACCTACCACAGCCTCAAATTCAAGGATGTTGAGTATTGCTGTCTTTTACCCAGAACAAACAGATCAGTGTGTGTAGTAGTCAGAGCGTGCATTGGACCTGGTGAAGGTAGGTGGTGTGGGGAATGGGCTGAGAGATTCAGCGGGGAAGGGCAGCAATATTTATTGAATACCTACCATGTGCTAGGTGCTTTTACATGCATTATTTAACCCTCAAATCGCCCAGGAGAAATATGTGTTATAGTCCCCATTTGACAGATGAGGAAACAGGCTGAGTGTGTTTAAATGATTCTCCCAAAGTCTCACAACCAGTAAAAGGAAATGCATGCCTGACACCAAAGTCCATGCTCTTTCCGCTATACATGTGTGCATGTGTGCTAAGTTACTTCAGTCGTGTCCGACTCTTTGCAGCCCTGTGGACTGTAGCCCGCCAGTTTCCTCTGTCCATGGGATTTCCCAGGCAAGAATACTGCAGTGGGTTGCCATGTCCTCCTCCAGGGGTTCTTCCCAACCCAGGGATCGAACCTGAGTCTCTTGCATCTCCTTCATTGGCAGGAGGGTTCTTTACCACTAATGCCACCTGGGAAGCCCTTCCACAATACATACCACCTTCCAATCCTGGAAGTGAGGTTGGTCAAACTTCTGAGGGTATGATCAGATGGCTCTTTCCTCCACCCCTCCCCAACCCTGCTCATCTGTACTGGAATAGTATTTGTGAATGCTGGCAGCACAGCAGAAGGTGGCTGTTAAGGACTAAATATTTGTTTCCCCAAAATTCATATATTGAAGTCTTAACCACCAAAGCAACTATATTTGGAAATAGAGACTATGAAGAGGTAATAAAGGTTAAATGAGGTCATAAGTGCATGCATATATGTGTGCATGCATGCCTAATTGCAAGTGTTTGACTCCTTGCAACACTATGGACTGTAGCCAGCAGGCTCCTCTAGAGTGGGACCCTAATCCCACAGGCTGGTGTCCTTGTAAAAAGAGGTGACCCCAGAGCTCTCTCTCTCCCATGTGAGACCATAGTGAGAAAGGCAGCTGTCTGCAAGCCAGAAAGAGAACTCTTTCCAGGAACCAAGTCTGCTAGCATCTTGATCTTGGACTTCCCAGCTTCCAGACTGTAGGGAAATAAATTTCTGTTGTTTAAGCCACTCAATCTGTGGTATTTTGTTAAGGCAGCCTGAGTAGACTGAGAGAGTGACTGTGATATTCAGCAGCAAGATTGAAAGAAAGCTCCCAGCCCACTGTGCAATCCCACTCTATTTCTTTGACCTTTTTGATATTCAGTGAGAGCCAGCCTGGGTGTCCTTCTGGCCCTGGCTCTGGGGCCTAGGAGGAAGGGGAAAGGAACCAGTTTCTGCAGCTGAAGCTGGCTTGATGCATCTGCCTATGAACTAGACAGGGCTGCTTGAGCAGCTGGGGCCCTGGGTGTGAGGCCACCTCCCCAGGCGGGGCCAGGAAGGCTGCGAGAGGAATTAATTCCAGCTGAAAGTCTGCAGCAAGAAGCAGGGAAAATGCATGGTGCCATCAATGCACAATTTATTTGTGACTGTGAACAGCATATTTGGGACATGACAGTGGACTACAGGGTCAAGCAGCCAGCAGAGCTGGGTTGGTTTGGAGGCAGTTCAAGACTCTAAACTAAAAAATCATATTTTGGGGGAAGACCATGAGCATCTGTTTCAACTCCAAGACTGGCCCCTCCCCATTGATGTTGCTGATCTGATTTCTTTTGTCAGACTGTGGTGTAAGTCTCAACTGTGGCCCCTAGAAGGAAAGCTCCCAGTTGTTCAATGGCTTCTCAGCCTTGGGGATGTACCTGAGTTATCTTTTGCTGGATAACAAATTATCACAAATTTAGTGGATTAAAACAACAACAAATTTATTATCTCATGGTTTCTATGCTTCAGAAGTCTGGGCGAAGCTTACCTGAGTCATCTGCTTGGGGTTTCACTAGGTTGAAATCAAGGTGTCCACAGGACTGCAATCTTTTCTGAAGCTTGGAGTTCTCTACCAAGCTCACTAGTTGTTGGCATAATTTAGTTCCTTGTGATCGTAGGACTTAAGTCTCCATTTTCTTACTGGTTGTTGGTTGGGGATTACTTTCAGCTCCTAGAGGTCACTCTTGGGGCCTTGCCACATGGCCCTTCCCATAGGCAGTTCATGACACGGTGTTTTACTTCTATGAGGCCAAAAAAGAGCATCTGCTTGGCCCTCTCTGTCTCTCTCACTGTCTCCCTCTCTCATTTTTAACTTTTTATTTGGAAATAACTATAAAGTTGCAGGAAGCTGTAAATATAGTACAGAGAAGACTCATGTTTCCTTATCCAGTGTTCTTCAGTGATTACATCTTATTTAATTATAGTATAATATACAATCCAGGCAACTGACATTGGTGCAATGTATGCATATAGTTCTGTGCAATTGTATTGCATGTACAAATTTGTGTAACCACCACTGCAGTCGAGTTTCAGAACCATTTCATCCTTTCAAAAGTCTCCCTCCCTACTATTCCTTTATGGTCATGCCTCCCCTCTTCCCTCCCACCATCTCTATCTCCTGGCAACTATTAATCTGCTCCCCAACTCTATACTTTTTTCATGTTGAGAATGTTATGTAACATACAGAATGTGACTTTTTGAGAGCTTTGGCTTTTTTTTCACTCAGCAAAATATACTTTCAATCCACCTAAGCTTTTGCATGTACCAACTGGTTTGTCGCTTTTTATAGCTGAGTAGTATTCCATGGTCTGGATGTAAGACAGTTTGTTTACTCACTCACTCGTGAGGGACATCTTGGTTGTTTTCAGTTTTCTGGTTGTTACAAATAAAGCTGATGTGAACAACTGTGTGCAGATTTTTGTGTCAACGTAGGTTTTCATTTTCCTGGGATAAATATAAGAGTACAGTTGCTGAACTACTTGGTAAGTGTATGTATAGGTTTTAAAGAAGTTACCATACTCTTTTTCCAAGGTGGCAATATTATCTTACATTTCTACCAGTAGTGTATGAGTGTTTTTCACCTCCTCACCAGCATTTGGTGTTGTCACTTAAAAAAAATTATTTTAACCTTATGGATGCTGTTGCTGCTGCTAAGTCACTTTAGTCATGTCCGACTCTGTGTGACCCAATAGACAGCAGCCCACCAGGCTCCCCCGTCCCTGGGATTCTCCAAGCAAGAACACTGGAGTGGGTTGCCATTGCCTTCTCCAGCCTTTTGGATAGATGACTTCAATCCCGTTACGACTAATGATGTTTCATTTACTTATTTACGATCTCCATATTCTCTTCAGTGTACCTTCATACTTGCTTATTTTCTAATTGGTTTAGATGGTTTTTTACCACTGAGTTTTGAGAGTTCATTTGTGATACTAGTCGTTTATTGTATCAGTTCAGTTCAGTTCAGTCGCTCAGTCATGTCCGACTCTTTGCAACCCCATGAATCGCAGCATGTCAGGCCTCCCTCCCTGTCCAACACCAACTCCCAGAGTTCACTCAAACTCATGTGCATCGAGTCGGTGATGCCATCCAGCCATCTCATCCTCTGTCGTCCCCTTCTCCTCCTGCCCCCAATCCCTCCCAGCATAAGGGTCTTTTCCAATGAGTCAACTCTTTGCATGAGGTGGCCAAAGTATTGGAGTTTCAGCTTTAGCATCGTTTATAGTATACATGGTTGCAAATATTTTTTCCTGGTCTGTAGCTTTCTTTTCTTTCTTGTAACAACTTTTTCACAGAGAAAAAATTTTTATCTTGATGACATCAAATATATTAATTTTTTTTTCTTTTATGGATCAGGCTTTTCGTATCAAACCTAAGAACATTTTATCAATTCCTAGGTCCCAAAGATTTTTTCCTATGTTTTCTTCTAAAAGTTTTATAGTTTTACATTTTATATTTAAATCTATGATCCACTTTGAGTTAATTTTTATATGAGGTACAAAGTTTACAGGAAGTGTAATTTTTTTTTTCCTGCCTATGGATATCCAAATGCAGCAGCATTGTTTGTTGAAAACATTTCTTGTCTTTTTTCAGGGCCCACCTGATTCAGTTGCCATTCAGAATAATCTCTCTTTTGATTAACTCAAAGTCAGCTGATTATGGACTTTAATTACATCTGGAACATCCATTTTGAAATGTAGTAGCATAGCCTGTCATATTTAATACTCCTACCTACACTCAAGAGGAGGAGGTTATATAAGGATATGGATCACTGGAAATGGATCATCCTACAAGTGTTTTTATCAAAGGCTGGGAACATCCATTCACACCCATTTTATTCTCTCTCTGGGTTTGAGAAAGACTACCTAGCCTTGGTGTCTTGTCTAGGTGAGGTATAGTTAGTTTGGGAAGTTCCATAGGGAGCTGAAGTTAGGTAAGGGTGCATGTGTGAATGCCAAGCCCCAAGCCAAATATGATTTGGCTGTTTCTTCCCAGAGTCAGCGCCGGGTGCTTTCACTCTGCACTAAATACCTATGATGGGGACGTGAAGCATGGGGTGGGAGAAGGGCACTATTACCTGAGCTTTTTTCCTTGAAAATAGACTTCAGATTAGCCTACTCAGAGCAGAAGCTTTTCCTAGGCCAAATTAACATAGGAAATGCCTATTCTTTTGCAATCTATTTTCTAACATTTACCAGAGTCATTATACTGTCTCTGATCTATTCAGCTAATGAATGTTCTAGTCAGCTAATCATCAGTGTTTGAGGCCCAAAGGTTAAGCTTCTTTTAGCTGTGACTTCTTTTAGCCACGGAACTCCTTTCATACCTTTACGCTTTTCTTGAAGACATCTATCACGTTTCTTATTCTGAAAGAATCAGGTCTTCAGAAGGGAATGCCCAATTGGAGCCTTGTGGTAAAAGCTTCAACAGCTGCTCTGAAACTGCAGACCAGCCCTTGATGTAGGGGGATTCGGTTGACTCTCTGACCTTTGAATGCAAGGTGATGTGGTGAAATCAGGTCACAATAGTGTTCTTTCAAGCTGGGGCACACCAAGAAATTGTAAGGAGTAAGTGGCAAATAAGGCTGAGAATAGTTCAAGAAAAAAGATGCATTGAGAAATGTAAAGGGAAGGCTGTTAGAAGAAACCCACTTGAAATGTGTGAGATCCAAAACCTATTTGTTAATCAGTTCTTCAAGAAGCCAAAAAACGAACAAACAAAGCAAAACTTAAAGCAAGACGAGCGAGAAGAATCACAAAAGTCTCATCTGGTTGCAAACATTCTTTTATTCTCCCTCCCCCATACTGCTCTGAACTTTCTTCCTTACCCAGCCCATCATTCCCAATATGAATGGCATCTCTGGAGCTGAGCAGTGTGGCAGCCGTGATTCCAATGTGTGTTCTACAAATACCTCTCTAAGGTAAGTAAGTTCCTCTACATGCTCAGCCTCTTCTCAGCGTGCACACTGTATCTCCTGCACTAACTCCTAAAGCCAGGTTCTTTGTGGGCACAATACTTTCTCTACAACGCAGCTCCACCTCCCACATCCCACCAGTGCACTGCCTCAAAGTAGGATCAGCATCACCTAAATCCCTGCAGCTGCTCCCAGACCACTGCTCCCCACTATTGTGTAAAACCACTTCCTCCTTCAATACTCTTTCTATCTGGTATTATCACCCTCTATCCTCCTCCTTCCACCATCGCTGTCATCTACTCTCCCACATTCTTAGAGGATTTTGCTTCCCTCTGGTTTATATATTCCTTTCCTATTCCAACTGCTATTGTCCACTGGCTGATTTCAAAATACATGCAGATGATTCCACCCATTTCTATAGCCCAGTGGTTCTCAACCTGCAATCACTTGGAAAACTTAAAATATGCTTAGGACCAACTCAAACCAATTGAATCTGAATGTCTGTGGTAGCATAGATTTCTTTAAAGCTCCCAGGTGATTCTAGTGTGTCAGGATTGCAATGAACATTAAGATTGCCATTACAAGCTGGATCAAGGACTATTGTCCTGGCCTCACAGATCCTTGACATCCTCAATTCTAATGACTTTCATTTCCACTAAACTTCAGAAAACCAACTTCATGGTCATATCCTGACCTTGGTATCACCTAGAATCTCATTACTTCTGAATTCTGTCATCCCAAGAGTCCCACTACAATCTTCTAGCTCTCATACTTCCCTACTTGCATACCTCTTTTATCTCATTACAACTTCAGACTCTTAACCCCATCATTCTCCTAATTTATTAGCAATCCTCCATCCTTGCTTCTTTCCCTACACATTCTGGCCTCTGTGGTTGATCATTCTGACCATATAACTTTACCACTCAAGCTCTCTTACCTATCTATCACACTTATCTTGCAAGTCCCAAACCCTGATTCAACTGGAAAATCTGCCTCCTCTGTTCTTCTGCCAGAACTTCTAGAGAAGAATTGGATGCCCTTCAAATGGATACCACTACAAATGTGTGATTTCTAACTTTAGTTGTTTTCTGAACACTGTTGATCCTTTTATTTCTATTCAACTCTCTCCCATTTCCCTTGGCTGAAATTCTAAACATTTGCCCCATTTTTGAATAGAGGCCATAAGGCATGAGCTCCCCTTCCAGAATTACAAACTTTTTTTGCATCTCCTAGTCCTTCTCGGAGAAGGCAATGGCACCCTACTCCAGTACTCTTACCTGGAAACTCCCATGGATGGAGGAGCCTGGTGGGCTGCAGTCCATGGTGTCGCTAAGAGTCGGACACGACTGAGCGACTTCACTTTCACTTTCACACATTGGAGAAGGAAATGGCAACCCACTCCAGTGTTCTTGCCTGGAGAATCCCAGGGACAGGGGAGCCTGGTGGGCTGCCGTCTATGGAGTCACACAGAGTTGAACACGACTGAAGTGACTTAGCAGCAGCAGCAGCAGCAGTCCTTCTCTCTTCCCTTTTGCTCTGAGAGGAGTATTCCTTTTCCTGCAAAAGGCTAATTCTTCTTTCTGTGTTCTGGATGCAATCATCATGCTAGCTTCTTTGTTGTCTCTTCAATGTCTGCTGGCTTCTTCCCCTGAGATTACACACACACACAAATCTCATCTTCTAAAAACTCTCTCTTGAGCATCTATTTTCTTTCAGCTACTATCTTCATGTGTTGAGCCTCAGCTAACCTTGAAAGAGTGGTCTAATTCATTGCCTCCATTTCCTCTCCTCTCAGTTACTCCTCAAACCACAGCTACCAGGCTTCTGCTACTATGCTAATTGTAGGGGCAATTGTCAGGGCAGAAGCCACAGGGGCATTTGCAATCTTTCTCTGATTGGACCTCTTCTCTACACCATTTGTGCTAAGCACTACTGCCTTTTGCAAACCTACCTTGGTTCTCATGATTGTCTCCTAACTTGGCTCACCCCCTACCTCTTTGACTGTCTGCTTCTTCTCAGTCTTCATTGCTGCATTATCTATAGTCTTTTTAAATTGAAGTACAGTTGATTTACAATGCGTGTTAGTTTCAGATAAACAGTAAAGCGATTCAGTTCATATATATATGTACTTTTTCAGGCTTCCCAGGTAGTGCCAGTGGTAAAGAACCCTCCAACCAATGCAGGAGACATAAGAGATTGGGATCAGTCCCTGGATCGAGAAGATCCCCTGGAGAAAGGCATGGCAACCCATTCCAGTTTTACTGCCTGGAGAATCCCCATGGAGAGGAGCCTGGCAGGCTACAGTCCATGGGGTCACAGAGTTGGACACAGCTGAAGAGACTTAGCACGCACACACACATGATTCTTTTCAGATTCTCTTCCATTATAGTTATTATAAGATATTAAACATGGTTCCCCTGTGTTATACAGTAGGTTCTATTATTTATATATGTTATATATAGTAGTGTGCATCTGTTAACCCCAAATTCCTAACTTATCCCCCTATACAGCCTTTCCTATGTATTTTTAAAGTTGGCATATCTGAAAGTCCTGTCCTTAATCCTCATTGCTTGTCTCTATACCTTCTTGCTTTTGTTGTTGTTGTTCAGTCACTGAGTTGTGTCCAACTCTTTGTGACCCCATGGACTGCAGCACACCAGGCTCCCCTGTCCTTCACTCTCTCCCAGAGTTTGCTCAAAATCATGTCCATTGAGTTGGTGCTGCTATTCAATCATCTCATCCTCTGTTGCCTCCATCTCCTCCTGCCCTCAATCTTTCCCAGCATCAGGGTCTTTTCCAATGACTTGGCTCTTCACATCAGGTGGCCAAAGTTATTGGAGCTCCAATCAGCATCAATCTTTCCAATGAATATTCAGGGTTGATTTTCTTTAGGATTGACTGACTTGATCTCCTTGCAGTCTTTTGTACTCTCAACAGTCTTCTCCAGCACCACAATTCCAAAGCATCAATTATTTGACGCTCAGCCTTCTTTATGGTCCAACTGTCCCATCCATACATGACATCTGGAAAAACCATAGCTTTGACTAGACATATCTTTGTTCACAAAGTGATATCTTTGCTTTTTAATATGCGGTATAGGTTTGTCATAGCTTTTCTTCCAAGCAGCAAGCATCTTTTAATTTCATGGCTGTAGTCACGATTTGCAGTGACTTTGGAGCCCAAGAAAATAAAGTTTGTCACTGTTTCCATTGTTTCCCCTTCTATTTGCCATGAAGTGAGATGCCACGATCTTTGTTTCTTGAATGTTGAGTTTTAACCTAGCTAGCTTTTTTTTTCCTTTACTTTTGTTTGCATTTATTTTATTTCTAGGCCGTAAGTTTTTGTTTCTTCAGTTTCTTCTGGGATATCTTTTTCATTTGTGCAACCTCTTCTTCTGGTTTAGGAACAATCTGTTCTTTTTCAGTAAGAATCATCTCAATGTGGCAGGGAGAGCTCATGTAGGGGTTGATCCGACCATGAGCTCTGTAAGTCCTCTGCCACATCTTGGGGGCTTTGTTCACCTGGATGTGCTCAATGACCAGAGAACCTACATCTAAGCCTTTAAGTTCAGCATTACTCTCTGCATTTTTGAGCATATGCAGTTAAAAATTCAGCATTCTTTTTGGGCCACCGACCCTGCATCCAGCCCCACTGTTTGGCCTGTGCACACCTACCAACTCCACTGTTGTAATTATGGAATGGCACACATTGCTTCTTTAAAGTGACTCTGTGGGAGAGGGCGAGGGTGGGATGATTTGGGAGAATGGCACTGAAACATGTATATTATCATATGTGAAATGAATCACCAGTCCAGGTTCGATGCATGAGACAGGATGCTCGGGGCTGGTTGCACTGGGATGACCCAGAGGGAAGGTGATGGGGAGGGAGGTGGGAGGGGAGTTCAAGATGGGGAACACATGTACACCTGGGGCAGATTCATGTCAATGTATGGCAAAATCAATACAATAATGTAAAGTAATTAGCCTCCAATTAAAATAAATAAATTAAAAAAAACCTAAAGTGACATCCTTCAGATACTTGGTGGCTTTTCAGATATGCATACCCTTTATGGCCTGGGCAATTTCACGAGTGTTCTTAAAGTGAACATGAAGATTTGAACCTCTTGATTTGTATGATTTTGTGGGGTTTTCTGGGTCGAGTGAATAGCACACCATTTTTAGAGGTCACCTCAGGCCACTTACTGGAAAAAAAAAAACTAAGCTAGCTTTTTCATTCTCTTCTGTCACACCATCAAGAAGCTCTTTAGTTCCTCTTCACTTTCTGCCATTAAAGTGGTGTCATCTGCATATCTGAGGTTATTGATATTTCTCCTGGAAATCTTGACTCCAGCTTGTGATTCATCCAGCCTGACATTTCCCATAATGTGCTCTGCATACAAGTTAAACAGGGTGACAATATACAACCTTGTTGTACTCCTTTCCCAATTCTGAACCAGTCAGTTATTCCATGTAAGGTTCTGTTGCTTTTTGACCCACATACAGGTTCCTCAGGAGGCAGATAAGGTGGTTTGGTATTCTATCTCTCTAAGAACTTTCCATAATTTGTTGTGATCCACACAGTCAAAGGCTTTAACATAGTCAATGAAGCAAAAGAAGATGTTTTCCTGGAATTCCCTTGCCTTCTCTATGATCCAACGAATGTTGGCAATTTGATCTCTGGTTCTTCTGCCTTTCCAGCTAGTTCATCTGGAAGTTCTTGGTTCACGTACTGCTGAAGCCTAGCTTGAAGGATTTTGAGCATAACCTTCCTAGCATGCAAAATGAGTGCAATTGTCTGGTAGTTTAAACATTCCTTGGCACTGCCCTTTGTGATTGAAATGAAAATTGACATTTTCCAGTCCCGTGGCCACTGCTGAGTTTTCCAAATTTGCAGACATATTGAGTACAGCATTTTAACAGCATCATCTTTTTGGATTTGAAATAGCTCAGCTGGAATTCCATTACCTCCACTAGCTTTGTTCATAGTACTGCTTCCTAAGGCCCACTTGACTTCACACTCCATGATGTCTGGCTCTAGGTGTGTGATCATACCATCATAGTTATCTGGGTCATTAAGACCTTTTTTGTATAGCTCTTCTTGGATTTTTGCCATCTCTTCTTAATATCTTCTGCTTCCATTAGGTCCTTATAGTTTCTGTCCTTTATCATGCCCATCCTTGCAAGAAATGTTCCCTTGCTAGCTCCAATTTTCTTGAAGAGATTGCTAGTCTTTTATTGTTTTTCTCTGTTTCTTTGCATTGCTCACTTAAGAAGGCCTTCTTATCTCTCCTTGATATTTATTCTCTGAAACTCTGCATTCAGTTGGGTATATCTTTCCCTTTCTCCCTTGTTTTCACTTCTCTTCTTTCTTCAGCTATTTGTAAAGTCTCCTCAGACAACCACTTTGCCTTCTTGCACTTCTTTTTCTTTAGGATGGTTTTGGTCACCGCCTCCTGTACAGTGTTATGAAACTTTGTCCACAGTTCCTCAGGCACTCGGTCCTCCAGATCTAATCCCTTGGATCGATTGGTCACTTCCACTGTCATTTAGGTCATACCTGAATGACCTAGTGGTTTCCCTACTTTCTTCAATTTAAGCCTGAATTTTGCAATAAGGAGCTCATGATATGAGCCACAGTCAGCTCCAGATCTTGTTTTGCTGACTGTACAGAGCTTCTTCATCTTTGGCTTCAAAGAACATAATCAATCTGATTTTGATACTGACCATTTGGTGATGTCCATGTGTAGAGTCGTCTTTTGTGTTGTTGGAACAGGATGTTTGCTATGACCAGTCTGTTTTCTTGACAAAACTCTGTTAGCCTTTGCCCTACTTCATTTTATACTCCAAGGCCAAATTAGCTTTTTACTCCAGATATCTCTTTACTTTCTACTTTGGCATTCCAATCCCCTATGATAGGTGGCACTAGTGGTAAAGAACCCACCCACCAATGCCAGAGACATAAGAGATATAGGTTTGATACCTGGGTTGGGAAGGTCCCCTAGAGAAGGAAATGGCAACCCACTCCAGTATTCTTATCTGGAAAATTCCATGGACAGAGGAGCCTGACAAGCTACAGTCCATGGGGCTGCAAAGAGTAGGACATGACTGAGCGACTAACACTTTCATGATGAAAAGGACATCTTTTTTACTGTTGGTTCTAGAAGGTCTTGTATGTCTTCATAGAGCCGTTCAACTTCAGCTTCTTTGGCATTAGTGGTTGGGACGTAGACTTGGATTACTGTGACGTTGAATGGTTTGCCTTGGAAATTAACCAAGATCATTCTGTCATTTATGAGATTGCATCCAAGTACTTTGTGGCTCAGCTGGTAAAGAATCCGCCTGCAATGCGGGAGACCTGGGTTCGATCCCTGGGTTGGGAAGATCCCCTGGAGAAGCGAAAGGATACCCACTCCAGTTTTCTGGCCTGGCGAATTCAGTGTACTGTATAGTCAGTCCATGGGGTAGCAAAGAGTCAGACACGACTGAAGGACTTTCACTTTCACCACATTCAGACCCTTTTTGACTATGAGGGCTACTTCATTTTTTCTAAGTGATTCTTGCCCACAGTAGTAGATGTAATGGTTATCTTAATTAAATTCTCCTATTCCCGTCCATTTTAGTTTACTGATTCTAAGATGTCAATGTTCAGTCTTGCCATCTCCTGCTTGGCCACTTCCAATTTACCTTGATTCATGGACCTAACATTCTCGCTTCCTATGCAAATGTTGTTCTTTGCAGCATCAGACTTTACTTTCATCAGCAGACATATCCACAGTTGAGCATCATTTCGCCTTTGGCCCAACCATTTCCTTCTTTCAGGAACTATTAGTAATTGTCCTCCACTCTTCCCCAGTAGTATATTGGACACCTCTGACCTAGGGGGCTCATCTTCTGGTGTCATATCTTTTTGTCTTTTCATACTGTCCATGGGGTTCTCAGGGCAAAAATACTCGAGTGGTTCGCCATTCCCTCCTCCAGTGGACCACGTTTTATCAGAATGCTCCACCATGACCCTTCCATCTTGGGTGGCCCTGCATGGCGTGGCTCATAGCTTCATTGAGTTATGCAAGCCCCTTTGCCATGACAAGGCTATGATCCATGAAGGGGACCTTCTCCTTAGCTAAATTCATACCAAAGAGTTCTCAAACTCTCATTTCAGTTGAGCCTTTTGCCTGAGCTCTAAACCTGTATATTCAGTTGTCTATTGGCTCTCTCTTCCTTCTCCTCCTAGTGTTTTACATGTCCCAAACAAGCTCTTAACTTCCCTGAGTCTTTTCCCATCAAACTATGAAAACAGAGCCCATTGTTTCTCAGGTTTACTGATGATACTATTATCCAGTAAGTCTCTCACAACAAAAACCCAGGTGTAGTGTAGTTGTCGAGACTGTCCTCTCTCCCTCAGATCCTATCAATTCTACTTCCCAAATAGTTCTTCAGTGTTTCTACTGCTCTCTGCTGCTACCATTTTCAGTCTTTACATTTTGCCATAAATAATGATACGGCCTTCTAATTTGTCCCCTTGTCCATTGTCTTGCTCCTCAATGATTGTTTCACCCAGCACCCAGAGTGATTAGATCTTCAGTAAAGTTTTGTTGAATGAATGGAGGTCCAAATTCTCTCTCAAGTGATGCACAAAGCCTATTCCTACTTTCTAGCCTCATTTCTTCTCTTGCAATTTAGTTCTAGCTAGTGAGTGCAAGAACAACAATCTCATAACAGGACTTCTGATTCTGAGCTTGAGTGCTCTTTCAACCATAGCCCAGCTGCTTCCCTTTCAGCCATGGAAACTCTAAAAGACCTTCTACTTGGGAGCATATAGATACAGTCTCAACTGGAGACAAGAGGACAGGCAACATACTTCCTCTTGTCACTTCCTCTGAGGAAATGCTACGATGTTAGACTCACAAAGGAAGGAAGGAGATAAGATTCTGTCAAGGTGTAAAGCATGGAAGAATTCAGACCGTAATTCTGCATTCATTAACTCACATTCATTTATTCAACAGACATTTACTTTGTGCCAGGCTCTGAAGATATGATGTGGGTTCTCTTACCTTCAGGAACTGGACTGCAAGGGGAAGTTTTTGACACAGTGGGAAGTGCAAAGGAATGAGCCATTGGAGCACGGCCTTGGTAGTGGTGGGGAGTGAGCATGTCCCACATCCAAGGATAATGGCCAGAGGGCTGCTCTAGGATGTGTCCTGGCTCACTGCAGTATCATGACAACATGACATCATGAGATGATGGGCAGAAAGGGAGTCATGAGTGTAGAGCAAAACATTATCATTTTAGCCCCTCAATCCTTACTGTAATCACCTTTTAGAGCAACAATAAATCCCATCTCCCTGGATACCTTGGATGTGGCCAAGTCAACCTTCCAAGATAGATGGCAGCATCAACTTACCTGGGGAGATGTTATTGTATGGAATGGAGCACTTTCACTGAGGGGCAAGTTGCCCAGGGTTCTTCTCAATCTGGGTTTCCTCCTATAAGCTTCTACTTCTTCACTGGTGACTCACTCAGGAGTCCTCCAAGGAGGATCTTTTGTGTAGAATTTTAGAACTTCTTGGACAGTATTTGAAAAACAATTTTATATACCACATAACTGCTGCCAACGTCATTGGTGGTGAAGTGTTGGCCTCTCACAGTTACTGGCCTGGGAGGAACAGGGCAAGCATATTGAGGCTGCAAAGCTTAGCAGGTGGAGGAATGTTTGTACCTTGACCCTCTGCTTTCTCCTCAGGGGTCTGAGCCAGACCTCTAGGCTGGTCTCCCCTGTGCCCCTCCCCTTGGCTCCCACCCTTTCTGGGCAGGGCTGTACCAGACCCAGAAGACACTGCCCCAGGGACTCATAACCTGAATGAGACAGTCCAATTATCTTCAATTTATAGAGCTCAATTGGAGTGAGTTCAGAAAAGCACAACCCAAACAATTAAGGGACCAGAGGGCTCAGCTTCTGGGGCAAGATAAAAGGCAGGAGGTCTGAGGCAGCAGTAGTGGTTTCAGGGGAGTGGTGACTAAAGGGGAGGGTCCGTAGGAATGTCTGCCAGCAAGTGAGTGTTGAAGGGGTCCAACGCCTGGGAGGAAGGGTGTGGAACGAGCAGGAACATGGCAAGGGCTGCAAGCTTCAATGAAGTGTAGGCAAGAGGCTCAACGCTCAGATCCAGCCTTTGGGAGTCAAGCTATATTGAACAAGTAATAAACCCTGGCTTTCCTAGCCCAGGCTCTGGCTTGAAGGAACCTCAGGATGCCCCAGAAAACAGAGTGAGCAGGAGGGTGGTGCCTCTGACAGAATGAAGCCAACACCTAGGGCCTGTCGAATGCTCAGCCTCCATAAGGAGGTCATAGGATGGAGAATATGGTTGACCTCCAAAATATCCTGGAGCCATGATCTGTTCTAGCCATGCTAAGATCCCACAGGGATGGATGCTCCTAACCCAACTCAATTCTTAAATTGGATTTTGTATTCCATATTTAGAGTGGGCATCACCTAGTATTGGTTGGCAGGGGGCCCTGCTTCTTGACCAGGCTGGGTGACCTTAGGTAAGTCTTTTCCTTTCTTCTGGATCTAGTTCCTTTTCTGTCAGACAAGAACCTTTTAAAGCAGCTGAAGCTTCCCACTTTTCATGAACTTTTACACAGAACCCTACTATATAAAAAAGATCAAAGCAGTGCTTTGTGAATAAAAATGTGTTTAATGGGTTTCCTTGGTGGCTTAGTCAGCAAAGAATCTGCAATGCAGGAGACCTGAGTTTGATCCCTGGGTTGGGAAGATCCCTTGAAGAAGGGAATGGCTACCTACTCCCGTATTCTTGCCTGGAGAATCCCATGGACAGAGGAGCCTGGAAGGCTACAGTCCACGGGATCGCAAAGAGCCATACGCAACTAAAGAATTAACACTTTCCCCACTTTCCCACTTTTTTATTGAGTTCAAATTTATCTCATTTACCTTATTAGAATGTAAATCAATCTGAATTATGGGACAATTTTGATTAAATTAGTGATTTGAAATAAAGGGTTACTGTCTGATATCTACCCACACACCCAATGTTTGCAGAACACCTAAAGCACATCTCTAAAGCCTGAGGCCTGCACAGAACTCTGAGGGAAAGCCATCATCGCCTCAGTTACCTCTCCAGAGCCCTTCCAACTCAGACTCTTTCAGAATCTATACTGTGAGTCTCTAGAAGTCAGGTGCTCTGTCTCCTTTACCTTGCTTCTCCAGTACCTCTGGACCTTTACACTGGCCCAGGGCTTCATGCAAACTTTTGAAAGAGAAAAAGGTAAAAGAATGAAGTCTGTTGGATCGAACTGGGGACCTTTGGTTGGGTAAAGGAGGGGTATCTTGGTTGGGAGGGTACGCAGATGCAGGTACTCTGCCCACTTTGGAGCTCCCCCTCTCCCAGATGACTGGGAGAAACGCTTTTGGAGAAGTATGGTTTTTAAGTCCTGGTCTTCTGGTCATTGCTCTTGCCAACCTGTTTTCACTTCAGCTGAAATGCCCAGAAGGCTTCACTTCTAGGTGCCAAGGAGGCAGCCCAAACCTGGACTCCACAGAGGTTGAGTAAAGCCAAGCCAACCAGAGTAGATGAGGTGGCCCAGGCAGGAAAGAGCAGAGTGAAACTAACTTAAGTACACTTGGACGTGGAATAATGACTGTAGTAGTGACTTTGCCAAGTAGTTTACTAAGCAACGGTGCACTCCATCTGAAGAGGGCCAGTTCTGTTCCAGCAGGCAATGGGGCCCTGGTACTATCAGAACTGCTGACATTTTAAGAAGAGAGAAATATGGATTTTATGTGAATACTCCTCAACTTATAGATGATAAAAATAGTAATAGTAACAGCAAACATGCATATAGCACTTACTACATATCAGGCACTGTTCTATGTGCTTTAAATATCCTAACTCAAAAATTGCTGTAGATCTATGAGGTAGAGGGCTATGGTGTATCTCCATTTCACAGATGAGCAAAGTGGAGGCACAGAGAGTTTTAAGTAACCTTCCCAGAGTAATACAGAACGAGGGGCAGAGTCAGGAGGCAAACCTGGGCCATGCTCTTAATGACTATATTCACACTGAACTTTCATTTAACATTCTTATTAAACCTCTTATTAGAACCAAAGTCAAATTTAAGCATTGCACAGACCAACACTGCTATGAACAAAATGTCTTTGGAAGCCTCTGATTGGAGACCTTGGCTTTAGAGGCTGTCTGGCAAGGCTGGTTCTTGCTCTGTTGGTCCTGTAAACCTTAATGTTCACTGAGCTCCCCTGTCATCATTCAGAGCCAGGGTGGGTGTCAGCACAGCCCAGGATCCAGGTAGAAGCCCCTTCCTCTACTTCACTCACACTGCCTGCATTTTCAACCACTCTTGAAAACAGAGTGCTGGTCCAGGGCCTGGACTGGCTGGCTTACCTTTGGGTCCTCAATAGGTCACCAAATTGTGGGTAAAAGGGTGCTGGCACTGGTCTGGGAGATGGAATTCTTTGCGTCTAGTCCTGGCCTTTTGCTCTGCATTTTATTTATGGTTTTCTTTCTTTGGGGGATGGCAGGTGTGAGGGTGGGGTTTGTAGCCTCTCTGAGCCTCAGTTTCTTCATCTGTAAACTCAAAACGATAATCCTTATTGCACAAGGTTATTGTGAGGAGCACAAGACACTGTGTGTACATGTTCAGTGCAAATGGAAGAGGGTATTCTTAGCAGTAGAGCTTGTTTGGGGAACAGAAAGCTGTCATTTCTTCGGGGAAGCTACCCTGAGATGGAGTCAGGGAAGATGAGCTACCTCCTCTTATCCCACCCTTCTCAGGATTATGTTTTTGATCCCAAGCTCTTTCATCTATCAGGCCACTTTTAAGACCATGAATGAGCCATGTATAACTCTGGGCACAGATTTCAAGGGCACAGGGCAGCCTAGAATTAACCATCAGTGCTTTGTTTGCCAATACTTCTGCTTTTGCCAATTTTCCTGTTCACTTGTATGCTTTCCCTTGTTAACTCCCATGTTTATGTGCCAGGTTCAACAAGGCTAAATTCAATATAGGCCTTCAATCTCTAGCCTTTACTCACGAAGGGCTACCTATAGTCTTAGCATCTCTGAATATTAAGTTACTCAAGAAAAAACTGCTGAAAGTGAGACTGAACATCATGGGGAAACCTGGTCATTCATGTCATCAAACCACTTTGTGAAAGGACCGTGTGCCCTTGTTGAGAAAAAGCCTCATGGACCAGCAGGAGGGGGCATAAGGGAGTGGGCAATGTGGTTGGGAAGGAAGACAGGGAGATGGCAGGAGAGTAGAAAAGATCCATGGGACAAGGGAGACAAAGAGAGGGGGCAAAGGAATAAACATGGATATGTTCTCATGCTCTAGGGCAGTGATTCCCACTCTCTAGTTTCTAATGCCTGATGGTCTGAGGGGGAGCTGATGTAATAATAATGGAAATAATGTGCACAATAAATATAATGCACTTGAATCATCCCCAAACCATCCCCCTCCACCTCTGATCCATGGAAAAAAGTATCTTCCACGAAACCAGTCCCTGGTGCCAAAAAGTTTGGGGACTGCTGCTCTAGGGGAGGCAGGTGCTCCATTCTCTGCATCTCTCCAGCTGTGACAGTGTGATCATGAGTTAAAAGCTGTTCAAACAGATGCCTATGGAGCCCTGTACAGAGCCCCACAGAGCCTCCCACTGTGTTCACTTCCCCTTCTAGCTCCTCTTCTACTCAGGGCAGCATACCAGGGGTAGGGCTTTTACTCTAGATGTAAGTTGAGGAGAGGCCAAAATAGTGAGGTCAGTGGAGGGTCTTGAACGCCAGCTTTCCATTTTTCCAAGCAATGGGAGCCATTACATGGGCAGGATGCCAGACCGGTGCTTCAGGAGGCTCCTAGTCCTGTGCAAGAAATCTGGGCTGCAGGGGTAGGAGGCTGGAGGCAGGGAGTCCTGTTGGGAGGTAATGAGGCACTGGGCACACAAGGATGGCAGGATCAGTTTAGGATATATAATATACATAGAGTTATCAGATATCTGGGCCTATAGTAGGGAAGCATAAGGGGCCAAAGGAGGAGTCCCAGATAAATGACTTCTAGTTTCAGGGGGCCGAGAGGTAAAGCAGAGCTGTTAACACAAACGAGGAATTGGCCCTTTCATAGCTGGGGCCTCTCTTCAACAAAAGCTATCCCTGCATCCCTGATACCGCTTTAATTCGGGTCTGGCTGGACTGGGTGGCGGGGCAGCTCAGGGATGTGGCCGCGGGAGCTCTATCTCGTCCCTGGGGTCCAGGGAGACTTGAAGACCAAATGGGCTGAAGAGGGAGGGCGCCCCCGGGACCCCACGAGCCCCTGCATTCCGCTCGGCCCCCAGCCTCTGGCCCGTCAGCCTCTGGCCCCACTTTGGCCTGGCGGGTCGGAAAGCCGAGGAGCGCCAGAGGCAGAGGGGGCCCCCGGGGCTGGGGTGGGGGTGGAACGGGGGTGAGGATGGGGGCTGGGGCGGGACGGGCCTGGACGTGGAGCTGCGCGGAGGAGGGAGAACTAGGCGGACTAGCAAGAGCCCGCTGGGCAGGCGCCGACGGACCCCCCGCGCCAAGGCCCGGTTCGGCGGTTGCGCCTCCGCCTCCCTGGCGCCTCCTGCCCGGGTAGGAGGAGCCACAGCGCCACCCAGCGGCCAGCGTCGGGGAACGGCAGTTAGGGCTCTTGAGTGGCCCCAGAAGAGTGGGGGGAGCTGAGTGGACCAGGGCCCCCTATTCGCTTTGCTCACCAATCCACCCGGCAGGTGACACTAAATGAATCTTTCTTCAGGTCAGCTGATAACAATACTCCTCTTAATCTCAACCACCTTCCATGGTCCCCGTGGGCCTCCGTGTAAAGTTCAAATTTCTTAGCGTGACCTTCAAGACCTTCCATGTTTTGACCTCAGGCTGTGTTTCAGTCTTCATCTCTTGCCATTCACTCCACACATCCAAGCACCACCCACTCTTACCCAGATGAACCACTCACCTGCATCAACATCCATTCAGGTAGTGAAGCTTTTCTAAGGCACTGGGGAGGCAGGGAGAAGACAGAAAAGTCTTGTTTACTCAGAGCTTACATTCAAATGAAAGAGAGGCAATGAACAAGAAAGATGATGTATAAACAAGATCATTTCAAATAGTTACCAGCACTTGATCATGGAGAAACAAGTGGTATGATGCAGTGTCTGGGGCCAAGAAGGGCAGTACCATACCTAGAAGAGTCAGGAAAGGCCTTCCTGAGAAAGTGATATGTGAGCTTAGATCTGATAACAAGAAAGAGTCAGTAATGCAAAAATCTAAGGGAAGAACATTTCAGGCTGAGGAAGGACACATAGAAAGGCCTTGAGACAGAAACAGGCTTAGTGTATCAGAGGAAAAGAAATGAGGCACAGTGACTGAAGGATACTAAAGGGATTGTACTGGGTGGTTGGAGGTAGGCAAGTGACAGGATATGTAGGGCTCTGTGGGCCATGGTAAGGGGTTTCCCATCGATTGAGGTGGGAAACTATTGGACTGTTTTAGCAGGGGAAAGACATGATCTGATTTGCATTTTTGCAAGATCACTATGGGTGGACTATGTGTGTATGTGGGGGGTGGGTGGGATGCAAAGTTGGAAACAGGGAGACCAGTTAGGAAGTCATTGCAGTGGTCCAGAAGAGAGTTGATGGTGGCCTGGTCTAAGTGGTGACAATGGAGGTGGGAGAAATTGTCAGATTCTAGAGGTATTTCTTTTTTTCTGTGTGTCTTTTTTTTTTTTTTTTCTAAAGGTATTTTTGAGTGATTTCTGTTCATGTGTTTTCTTCCTGATCAGCCCAGAAGTTTCTTGAGGGCACATCCCCTATCTGAGTGATCTTTGGACTCCCACTCTGCACCCCCAAACAGTCTAGTCAGGGCTCAGTGTTTAGTGACTAGATCTCTGTGACCCTCCGCAGGGAATGTGACAGGACAGGCTCATAATAAGATAGAAACTTTGGCCTACGGCAGAAGTTCTGGGTCTCCTTTCTAGTTACTCTGATGCATATCTCCCTTTTTCCTTCTTTGTCTTCTAAAAGAATCTAAGACTGTTTTTCGAGGGAAGGGAAAGCAGGGATTACAAGTTCTTCCTCTGCACCAGACACTGCACTTAATGCTATCACATATACTACTTCATATGTTAATTCATTTAATTTTTTAAAAAATTATTTAGTTTTTATAAAAACATCTAACCCTATCAATTCATGTTAGAGATAAGTGGATCAAAAGTCCAAAAAGGAAAAGTGACTTTATGAAAGGCAAAGTCATTATTAGCACTAAATATTCACTAATTGAGTCCTACACATAATTCCCTCTGCCCCCATTTCATAGCCTATTATTGTTTATCCAAACCCACTATGCTAAGCTCTTTTTCAGCCTCTTGTTAACTGCTAGTATTATGCAATGCTAATAAATTTCAGAGTGAAACTGCAGGTCTTGAAAAAGATTCAGCGTTTCATGAAGACAATAGAGTGACATAGAAGACAATCTCTAATGTCATGTAAAGTCCTTGAAAATGGGATTTGGCAGAGATAGACCAGTCACTACCACTGTCAGAAAAGAAAATTGACCTGGGTAGACAGGATCAAGGCTTCAAAGAAAATGATTTAACTCTTAAAGAATTACAGGAGGTCCTAGGGATAACTGAAGAAGCTCTCTAATTTTGGAAAAAAAAAACTTTATGGTTGTGTGGCAAAAGTCAATATTGTGTTGCCATGCGCTTTGGTCAGGAAGATTGTCATCCCCCAATGACTGATTCTTTGTTCAAAGAATTGGTGCATATTTGCAAGTATTTGCACTTTTTAAATTTAAATAAAAAGGTTTCTCACCTTTTCATTTTATTTTCCAAGACAAAGTCACAGTTAAACGCTTTCTTCCTTTTCCCCCTCTCTGTTGTGAAATATTGGTCCCCACTTCAAATGGACTCATGGTAAGAGGCCTTTTTCCAGCACCACTTATCTGAGAATAGCAAGGACTTCATGTAGCCCCAATCATCTCTTCATCCTGTGATTGGCATGCCTGACTGCACATTAGAACCTCCTGTAGAGTTTGTTAAACAATACTGAAGCTGGGACCCCAACCTGGACTAATTCAATCCGAGTCTCTGCTGGTGAGACCGGAGTGGAAACTCTCCAGGTGGTTCTGCCAGGGTGTGACGGCTGCCACCTCTCCTGCACATGCTGACACTGTAAGAGACAGGCTGCCTACAGTTGGACTGCTCTGAAGGGAGAGCACCAGGGCCCAGGCCCAGGATGAAGGAGCAGTTGCAGGGCAAAATCCAGGAGTCAAAAGGCTGGTAGGGTCGCTTCTTTGGCAAAGCCGTTGTGCCCTTTACATTCTTGGCATTTGAGTACATAACCTCCCCCAGTCCCTTGCCTTACTTTCCTGTACTTTGGTCAAGAGAGCCTGGCTCCTTCATGGACATGTGGTGATACAAAAACTTGAATGTTATAGTAAGTATTTTATGGTTGCTGAGCACATGACATATGTTACCTTGTGGACCAGTAACATGTCTATATCTTGTTACTGCTGTATTCCCAGCACATAGCATAGTACTTGACTTATAGTAATTCCTTGATAGGTATGTTTTGAATGAAAGAATGACTAAGTCGAATACAGGCAGGATGTGATAAGTACCATGATTCAGGTACAAAGTGGTGTAGAAGTACAGAAGAGGAGAAGAGAGTGTTTAGCCTGGGAGAAGGGGAATAAGGAAATCTTTGTAGCAGAGGAGGAATTTGAGCTGGACTTTGAAAACTAGCTAAGGCAGTGATGGGTTGAGATGGAGAGAGGACATCCTGGTCAGAAGAAACCATGTAAGCCAAGGACAAGAGGTGAGAAGGTGCAGAGCTCATTCAGTGAAAGGTGTGTGGGATGGGAGCGCTTGACAGTCTCAGACTGGTTGGATGGGAATCAGAATCCAAAGAGCCTTGAAAGTCTTGCTAGGAAGTTTAAACTTGATTCTACAGGCACTGTGGAGCCATCTGATGTCTTTGATCATAGGTGTAATATGTTCTGTTTGGGAAGATTAGATGTGTACTTTACCACAGCAGTTCTTTCACAAAGTATTTATAGTGCGCCTCCTAAATGCCAAAGCATGTAGTGCTGGGGAAGATGGATCAGAATCGGAGTAATTGAACAAGAGATTAGTTGGGAGGTATTGTAGTAGACCAGGCAAAAGTTGCAGAGGGCCTGAAGTGGCTAAGTGGGGAGGCAGGGGTGGGAAAGAGGGGAAGGATTTGACACATTACACGGGAAGAACTGACAGAACTTGGTGACTGCTTTAGGTGGAGGTCAAGGAAAGAGTTCAAAGACTAAAATGATGAGTTAAATGAAGAATTAAAAGACTAGACTTATGACAATAATAATGACCCACAGTTCAGCAGCTCCTTCATGCCAGCTGTTGTGCAGAGCCCTTGATGTCTATCATCTAACTCTCACAATAACCCGGCTAGATAAGGACACTAAGGCTCAAGGAAGTCAAGGAATTCATGCCAAGTTGTGAACTCATACACTCGGAGTCCAGAGACTGTGCCCTAAACTTTGGGCTCTGTGGCTTTCTTGGGGAGTTGGGGGACTTGGGTTTTCTCAGTGAAGAAATTCGGCAGCTCAGTGAGGACACCAAGATTCCCTCCCAGGTCACACTCTCCCCTGTCCTGGGTATGTGAGAATGTGGCTGTGGTGGAGGGCTCTGTCTGCCGCCTCTCCTCTGCTACCTGAGCACTTTCCTACCTGGGATGGGAAGATGAGCCTGGTGAGGTGGTGTGGGAGAGATGAGGCTGGGAGACTAGAAAAAAAGGCTGCCATGAAGGTGAAAAACTGCTAATCCCTAGGCCATGTGGGGCCTGCATATTTAGCCCACAGAAAGGTATGTGGGTTTGTTTGTTTGTTTTAGACTTGAGCCAACATTTCAACATTCAAGGCTTCACATAAAAATCTCAAGTCTTGATGTCCCTTGAAGAATGAGATGACCTGTCAACATTGGGCCCATATTCCCACAAGTCAGTCCTTGACTTGAGCTGTCCATGTAGATGCCTGCACCCTACACTTGTCACCACTTCCAGCCTTGGTGTCTGTACTTCAGCCCAGCCTGGCCCACTTCCTTCGCTCACACTTATTTGCCTGATCCCTGCTGGAGGTTGAGTTTGGACTTCCTTCTCTAGAATGGCCTGCTACAGAGGTTACTCTTTTTCTCTGAGACTTGAGCCAACAAGCAGCGGAGCAGAGGGGTCAGCATCTCCTGGTCCTGCCTCCTTTCCAAGCCATAGACTTTTTCCTCCGGCAATTTTGACGCCATGGAACAAAACCATGAAGGGAGGGTTATCATCAACTCTTTACCATTTATTTCTTTATGGGGTTAAACAAGAGCAGAGAGGCCTCTGCCCCACAATGCAACAAAACAGAAAGCGGTACACATACAGACTCTCACCGAAACACAGAGGCAGGGGTAGGGCAACAAGTGAATCTTAGCCAGGTGAGGGAGGAAGGGATGGGGACTACTAGGAATCTGACTTGGATACTCAGTCATAGGAACTAGTGCAAGAAAATCCTACTCATGAAGCACAGTGTAGAAAATGGCGTAAGAAAGCTGCCCAGCTCTGCTGCCTGTGACGAAGGGCAGAGGCAGCTGGAGGGGTGGTGGAAGATCTGGGCAGTGGGGTGGATGAGGACAGTCAAATGACTTCGAAGTGGAGTGAGGTGCCCCTTTCCCCTGCCACTGGGCAAGGCCCTGGGCTGGTCTGAGCCAGGGGTCTCCTGGGCACTTGGTGAGGGGGAAGAGGGGGTGGAAGTCTCCAAGGGTCCATTTCCTGGGGCCCTAAGCCCCCCCTTTACTTCCCAGTCCCTTTTCCCCTCTTGAGGATGCAGGAATTAGAAGGCAGTACCTAGGGTCTCTCACGTCTACAGAAGCATCTCTGGAAAGGAGCCAGCACCTCTTACCCTCCCCAGCTGAAAAGAGCACTCTAGGGATGGGGTATGTGGCTAGGCCTGAAATGCTGAAGGCCAAACAGGGAGTGTGTGGGTAGGGCACAGGGCTCGGGGTGGGTGGAGGGACACGCTGTGAGAAATGAGAAACCTGGCATGGAAGGACTCTGCAGTCTCACAAAGCCTATTTGGGGACCCTCCTGAGGCCCCTGAATGATTCCCTCTCTACTACTGAGGTCTCTTATTTATCCCTCAGCCAACCAATTCCAGCTGTCCCCCTCTTGGTTTTGCCTAATGCAGCTCCAGGTCCACCACCACCCACCCCCCACCTTAACTCACTGGCATCTCATCCTAGACCCAGGCCCTTCCGGCACTGAGAGCCACCTGGCCTGTCCCAGAAACATAGTTGTGGCTCCCTTTCTTGGCTGTGCCTATTGGTTTGTAGATGTCCCAGGCCTTCCACTCCCAGGAGATCAGCATGAGGCTGATGGCCCCTAAGGGTCCCTGCAGGCCTCTTCTCTCATGCAGCAGTGTAGCCTGACTAAACACTTCAAGTCTCTTGGCCAAGGGACCACAGCACATTGTCTTTATCCAGTGGGTCCTCTTGCCAGTTTCTGGACTTTCTCCAGGAAGGGGCAAGGGTGGCTGGATTAGGTGACCCCGCTATAGGGTGAGGAGCAGTCTGGTGGTTCCACAATTAGGATAGTAACCCATGGGGTCAGGGGTTGGAAGGGATAAATACTCTTTGGTAGGCTGGGAATGGGGACGGGCTGGGGATGGGGAGGCTCATCTCTGGAAAGCCCTGGGGCAACGCCACCAGGGTTTCCTTCATGGAGGCCTGGGCTAGGATGAGTTGGGGGAGTTTGGGGACCCAGGCCAGGCCTGACCCTCTTGGGCTTAAGTCCCTCCTCCCCGTGGAGATCAGAAATGGAAACGTCTTTGGCCCCAAGGCCAAGATCTCCAGGGCAAGAGTGGCCCTTGGGAGTATGTGCACCTTCTGTAAGATATGGCCCTTCAGACAGTGGCAGTCTGACCAGGTGCCCTCAGCCTTCTGTTTCAAGGCCCAAGACCCCAGTCCCTGTGCTCTTTCCCCAGAGGGCTCCTTTTGCAACCTTTTCTGATTTGGGGCAGTGTCCTTGAGCCTGCCTCAACACTGATCATCTGCTTCCCCAGTGCCAGGTGGTGACAGGCCATTCAGCCATCTTTTTAAGCCCTCTGTGTTCCTCTCTCCACTCCCGCTCTCCACTATTCCTATCACCTAGGGTGTTGGGGCACAGCTTAACTGGGGCCCCGGCCTAGCTGCAACTGCATACACCTCATGTTCCAGCCTGGTCCTTCCCTGTGGCGGGCCCCCCCATGGGAGAAGGGGCACTGGAGCGGGAGGAAGGCCACTGCATCGTCTGCCATTGCCTGTAGGAGTATGGGCAGGAGGGAATTAAGGATCGTGGCAACAAAAGGAATGCAGAGGGGGAAAAGAGTTTCTCCCCTCTGTGCCCCCCAACATTCCCTGCAGGGCCAAGAACAGATAAGCAACCTTCTTCCCTGGGGTCAGGGCTCTCAGTAGGGGTGGGCATTTCCAGCCCCCACCCCTCTCCCCTTTTCTTTTGGCTAAGCTCCACATATGGAGCCTGGGAGGGGGTCACCTGCTGCTCCTGCCTTTTTCTCCCGGATGAGTTTTGCAGTTTCCTGGGGCCCTTTGGAGGCTCTGTTGGAGCTGCTTTTGGGGTGGGGGTTGGTCGGGGGTGATGTGTGACCCCCCATTTCCCCCGCCCCCTGCCTGGTCCTACACCTCCCATGGGAGGGCCCCCCTCCCCCTCCCCCTGGGGGGGCTGGAGTTGATGTCGGTGTGTGGTGGAGGTCTGATCTCCCTCCCTGCGGTCACTCTTCCTGAGCCAGGCCCTCGTCTAGGGCAGGCAGTGCCTCCAGGCCAGGTCCCCCACCACTCTGGCTGCTGGAGAAGGACACCATGGTATGGAGGAGCACGAGAACAAGGATGTAGAGCCGGATCCTGCTGGGGCTGAGGCGGGAGCCCCCAGAAACCGGCAGCAGGGAGGGCTTGTGGCCGAGACGGCCTGGGGGCTCGTGGCGGGGGTGGTAGTGGTGGTACTGTTGGTGGTAGTGGTGGAAATAAGAGTGGTGGAATTGCTGGTGGTGGGTTTTGGGGGCTTCAGACTCCTTGAACTTCTTCTTCTCCGACTCACAGGAGACCCATTGCACGTCACAACACTTGGTTTCTGGCCGCTTTGGTGAAGTATCCAGCAACCCTGCCAATGGATAGGAAGGCAGAGTGGGGTGCTAAGGGGGCTGCTGGCTATGCCTTTCTGAGAGAGGTGATTGTCAAAGCTGGGGCTGCTCTGGCAGTCCTGCCCAAGAGTCTTCCCCCTGTCCCTTAGTACCATCCCTTTCTGGACACTATCTCCCAGGGACCCCAGATAGTTTCTCTGGGATAACTCCCTGGCCCTATTCTACTTCATCCCATCCCCACCTGGGGCCTTACTACCCACTCCAGCAGCCACTAAGCTTCCCCTAACCCAACTTCCCTGTTGTCCTCCCCGACCACAGCCCTAACCTGGTGCCTGCCTTGGGCCCCCAGCCTCCCCCCTCTCCCAGGGCCCTGTCTTTACCTGTACAGATAAAGCCAGGGAGCCCTCCGTATACCATTTCCTCATTGTCAGGGAGGATAAAGGGGCACCGGGTCTGCACCTCCAGGCAGTATTGCTTGCAGGGCACCCAGCGCTGGCATTCCTGCTGGGTCACGCTGAAGTATTCTGAGCACAGCCAGGCCTTGTAGACTGCCTGTGGGGAGAGGAAAGAGCATCAGCCCTGGTGCCAGCCCCTTCCGGCATCAGAGGAAAGTGATGAGGAGGGGTGTACCTGTAGTCTGCTGGGGGATGGTATCGTGTGCTTACTAAGCCAACCCCAAGATCCAGGGGCTGGGGAAGAAGGGTTTGGGTCAAAACCACTACCTCCCACCCCCAATTCTCACATTTCATAGCCAGAACTCAGAGTCCCCAGTCTGTAGTAATCGAAGACTTTTAATTTATTCACCGGTAAAATCACAAAATGACTCCTGTATCCGAGCTGGAAAAGGTCTTACCAGTCATCCCAACCAACTGCACCATTTTATAGCCGGTCCCAAGAGATGTCCTGACTTTTCTGGGGTTACTTATATTGAGGTAAATTTCACTTGCATTTGATTCAGCAAACATTTCTTTGGCTGATGGTGTTGTTTCTAAACTCAAGAAAAGAGATGGAGAGGATAATCTTCGTTCTATCTCATTAAGGTGTTGTGTGGATCAAATAATATGACACATATGAAAATGTTTTATAAATTCTATAGTGCAATACAAATGCAAGGGGTTATTTTTTAATAAAAACAGGAATCTGCCTTACTAAGCACCAGATGTGCCTTCAAGCTCTACTTAATCCATGCTCTGTCCTGTTGGCTTTGGCCTTGGAGTGGAGCAGATACCACATTTCATTTGCTTCAAACTTTGTTTGGTCATTTCACTTCACGGGTATACTTTCTGCCCCTCATCTAGCCCTCTCCTACCAGGCACTGGGCCCTAGCTAAGAAAGGTTTCCTGCTCTGTACTCTTTAGCTATCATCAAGCCCAGAGCTCCTCAATGGTGACACTCCTTACATTTTGGACTGCAGGATTCTCTGTAGTGTGGGCTGTTCTGTGCACTGTAGAATATTGAGCAGCATTCCCTGCCTCTACCCAGCAGTTGCCAGTCACATCCTCCACCTCCTCACTGTCTCTGCCCATTGCCAAATATCCCCTGAGCAGGGTGCGGGGCAAGGGACACAAAAACAACTCCCACTGAGAACCACTGATCTAACTTCTTGCTCCTGAAAGTGTGGACCAGCAGTGTCACCATCACCGAGGAGCTTGTGAAAAGTGCAGATTCCCAGGCCCTGCCCCAGAGCTGACGAGTCACACCTGCATTTTCACAGGAGGCCCAGAGCCAGGCCCACATCCAGTCCTCATCTTCAATTGCTCCTTGTAGCAATGGCTCTCTGACTTCAGTGTGCCTCAGAATCCCCTGGGATACTTGTTAACTAGGCAGACGGCCCCCTCCAATTCAGCTTCAAGAGAACTGAGCAGGGCTCAGGAATCTGCCATTGGAACAAGGGTCCAGGTCATTTTGCTTCCAGAGGCCTTTCCGCCACACTCTGAGCAACATGGTCAGAGCTTCTTACACAGACATTAAAAATTTGCACTCAAATGCAAATAACTCCACTGCGAACCTGGACTTTGGCAATGTAACCTCACACTGGCCTTTTTCAAAGTGGGGGCAGGGGTGTGGTGGTGGGGGATGGTGGTAGTGGGTTATGGTGCAAATTATCCCCCTGAGGAACACAGCTTTGCTATCTCACTGACCTCTCAAATTTAACATGCTCTAAATCTTAAAATTCAGTTCCTGTCTTCTTTTTTTAACTCCAAATCTGCCCACACCACTAAGTCTTGACCACTTCAGTTAAGTGTCACAACCATGCATCTGAATATTCAAGCCAGAAACTTAGGTGTCAGCCATCATGTCTCTCTTAAAAGGCATTCCCACACACTGTCTATCAGCAAGGCATGCCAAGTCTCCCTCTACGTCCATGACTCTGTGCAGGTCATTGTCACCTGTCACCTGTATGACAGTCTCCTATGTGGCCTCACTGCCTCCACTTTTGCTCCTTCCAATCTACTGTTTACACAAGAGTAAGAGGGATCTCAAAATGACATTTGATCATGTTACTCCCTTACTTCATATCCTTCAATGCATTTAGAATAAAATCCAAACTTTCAACCACAGACTTTAAATTCCTGCATAACTCGGCCTCTGTCTGTCTCTCCAACCTCATTTTCTACCTCTCCCTTCCAGCTCATCATGCTCCACACGCTGAGGTTTTCTTTCTTTTCCTTGAACATGCCCTACTTCTTCCCACCTTGGGGCCTTGGCACACGCTGTTCTCTTGGCCTGATATGCTCTTGATTCCCGATTTCTGGTCTGCCTGGGTCCTTCTCAACTTTGAAGCCTCAGTTCAAATGTTATGTCCTCAGAGCGGGTCTTTCTGACCACTCTAGCTAGAGAATGATCCTTCATCATTCTTTTCCTTAACTGTTTCTTGGCCACAAGTATGAATTTGTCTGCATCCTTGTTTTGTTTTTCTCTGTCAGCCTCACTAAAATGTGAGTTGCATGAAAGCAGATGTAGGCGTGTCTTACTGACCATTGTGTACTCAGTGCAATATGTGTAAAAAAAATACAGCTGTTAATGGAATGAACCAGACAAGTATATGAGGACATGTCCCTACTCTCAGAGAAATTCCAGTTTCATCTAACTTGAAACTATGGAACATTTTCTATAAGAGAAGTTAAATCACCGGCCATGGGAGGGAAGCAAATGGGAAAGCTGGGAAAGATTTCAATAAGGGGATAAGAGTTGAGCAGGGATTCAAAGTAGGATTTTAGATGAGAAGGGCAGAGATGGGACAGAGACAAAAGGGCATTCTGGACTGAGGCAACAGCTTAAGCAAAGGTACGGACGTGAGTGCAATGTACAATGTGCTGGAAGAACGCAGAATTGTTTTGTATGAATGAAGTGCAAAGGATACCAATTTCTTATAAATGGACATTTATTTCCAGGTTTTTACTATCACAAACAATGCTTCAGTGAATAGGTCTATACACATCTCTCTTGCATACTTGTGTTAAATTTTATTTACATAAACTCTTAAGAGTGAAATTATTGGGATTAAAGGTCTGTGCAGTGGAGTGAGAAGGGAGTGGAAGGAGGGTGGAAAGGGACAAGTAAAGGTAAGCGGCAGGGGAAGAGCGAGCTGGAGCGGTAAGAGAGGGGCTCGGGTTGGGGAGAGTGGTGGTGGGGTCAGCAGTACAAGGGAGTAGGAGAGGAAGACAGAAAGGGTAACAAAGAGTAGGGAGTTGGAGGAGGAGAAATGCTGGTACTTGCGCAATGGGAAGAAAAGGGTTGGGGAGGAAGCAGGGGAATGAGAGATGGAGGGGATAAGGGAGGCAGACAGGTGTGGTGAGGGTCAGAGAAGATGAAGGGCAAGAAAGAGTAGGGATAATGGTGAGGCACAAGGGAGGTGGAAGAGGCGCTGTGAAGAGGAGAGGCGAGAAAGAAGGAGCAAGAAAGAGGCTTTAAGAGCCAGCATGGGAATATGGAAGGTGAAGAAGATGGGAGCAGAGGAAAGCTGAGATAAGAAAGAAGGATAAGAGACCAGGAGGATCTGGGGAAGAAAGAAAGAAAAGACAAAAGGAAATCCGTAATGCTAAGGGCCCCAGGACCTCAGAGAGCCCCCTCCACCCTGCGGGCCCCAGAGTTCCGAGAGAAATCTCTCTGTCCACAGCCTCTTCCCCAATCTCTACAGACTGGACCCATAATCTACCTCCACCCTCACACTGGACTGTGTGGAACAGCCCAGTCTTCCACCACTGGGGTTCAGAGGCCCCCTCGGGATTCTCCCTGGTTGATTCTGGTTCAGTATTCCTGCTCCCAGGTGAGGAGATTGAAGTGGAGGGTCAGCCCTCCTCCCAGGCAACTGCAATTAGCTTAACAGCAGGCACTGGTGGCTGGGCACTCCCCATCTCTGCCCTAGGAGAGAGGGAGGGAGTTGAGGGAGGTGAGGCAGGGAGAGGGGTGGCCTGATTGTGGCAGGGAGGCCTTTCTCCTTAGTTAGATGACCCTCCCTCAAGCCCCACCCCCCAGAGTCACCATGGCAACAAGTGGGCGAGCAGATTGCCTGAGGAAGACACCAGGCCTGTGGGTGGCAAGGCAGGAACAGGCAAGGAACTAGTGAGGGGAATGGAGGAAGAAGGGGCTGAGAGGTAATCCAGTTCCTTGGCTCAGCAGATGGCCAGCTGAGGTCACTGCATTGGTCCACATGCTTTAAGCGGGGCTGGGGCCCTTCTCAGATGAAAAGTCTGGCTTTTAGGGCGACCACCTGGACAGCAAGCCTGCCTTAGTCTCTGCAGCCGTCTTCCCTAGACGGGACTAAGTCACTTGCCTCATCTCATCAGAGGGAGACTGAGCCAGAGGGGACTGTGTTGCTTGGGCAGCTGCAGGGGTCCTGGGCATTCATCCACAAGGAAGGGGCAGAGCTGAGATAGCCAGGTTTGAGACATGTAGGGCTGGCTGGAGACGGGGCATGCAGGGCAAAGGAAGAAATGTCTCAGAACCAGACAACAGTCAGTTGGGAGACCCTTGGAGATCTTTTGCTCATTTCTCAATTCTGGCTGCATATTAGAATCACTCAGTCTTTGAAAAATGCTTGGCTCACATCCCACTCCAGACCAAGCAGTTAGAATCCTTGTGGGTAGAACCTACACATCTAAAGTTTTTCAAAACAGCTCAGGTAATTTTAATATGCAGAGATCTTAGCCTCGCTTTATTTTATAGCTGAGGAAACTGAGGCTCAGAAAAGGGTGGAAGGACTTGTCTACAGTCACACTAAATAGTGGCAGAGAGAGGAACTTGAAACCCAGTTTCTCGACTCGAACTCCACGGTTCTTCCTACTGGACCATCCTATCAGTGACTGCATTCTAAACTCAGGACACAGGTGTGTGGGGAGGGGAGGACAGCTGAGGAGAACCAGGCCTGCTCTGGGCTTTTCTTCAAACTCCAGCTCTGGCAGGAAAGGCTTCTTTATCACGCCCTGTACACTGTGCTTAAGCATCCTGGACGCTTGAAGTAGCAGCAGACGATGGGTGGGGTGGAAGCTTTGACCTGGCAGTGCCCTCTTTTCCCTAGAGAAGCCCCTTCCCCACGTCCAGCAGGCTGCTGCTGGGCTCTCTCAAGTTCTGGCAGATACAGCCAAGTTGCTATGGGAACTGGGAGGGGAAGGAAGCAGGGAGTAACTAGAGGGAACACCAATTAACCCAAAAAGGAAGCTGAGAAGGCTATCCCACCCCTCCTCCCAGCTGGGCCGTTAAACAACTCTTGAAATGGGAGCGGGTAAGATGAGAGGGATCCCCACCCATCCTGGGCTCTGCAGCTGCTAGTTCAGGGGGGAGTGGGAAGACCTAAAGAGCCTTAACTTGCTGCTCCTTGGTGTGCAGCCCTGGCCCAGGCATTCTCATTCTTATGCTCCTCTGGGAAGAAGCAGGTGACTTGTCCAGGCCCCCAGGGTGCTGCGGGAATGCACACGAGTGTGTGTACATACACAGCCCACAGCCAAGACTCAGGGCCAGAAGGATTAGGAAGAGGAGGCCACCCTGGACTCCTTGTTTTGGGGGCCAGAAAACCCTCTAGAAAGGAGAGCTTCAGTTCCTGCCAACCAGAAAGTTGGCAGTTTCCTTCTTGGATTCCAACTTGCTTCCCTCCCTAGGGCCTGTTTCCCCATCCAAATACTCCCAATAGACCTTCTCTTCATCGCTGCTTGTTGTCCTAACGCACCCCTGGGACACTTGGCCAGGAGCTGCAACTGCAGAGACTATGCAGGCAGAGTGGCAGTCTGGGCTGGGCTTGGGGATGAAACCCACTGTCCACAGTACACAAGTAAACCACCCTGCCCCTAGATTTTACTGAGGGGGAAACTGAGGCCCAGAAAAGGGATTTGTTTCAGCCAACTCAGAAACATGCAAGAAATCAGCTATTAATATAAAGCCAGGACTAGAAGGGAGTTACTCTGATGACTAATCCGATGTCTCTTTGCACTGCGTCCACACCTAGCATTGTGTGAAGGACCTCCGTGGGCAGGTCTGAAAAGAGCCACGTGCCCCTATTCCTGATTCTGGGTTGGATCAGAACAGGGTAAGGTTAAAATCAATCTCTCCAACCCAGGGGAGGGAGATAATGGACATAACTCTGGGAGTAGTTCTTTGGGACTGGCAAAGTCAGACTGAGATTAGAGGCATTACAGAGCAAATGCAGGTGGGTGACATGGCTTTACTTAAGTGGCTGTAAAAATAAGCAATAGCTTTCCTGCTGCTGAGAATGAGCAGTCATGAGTCAGAGTGGCCTGGCCTGGCCTGGAGGAAAGACAGGGGAAATAGCTGGAGAGTTGTATAAGAATCCAGAGCCAGTGTAGTTCCAGAGGGGCCAGTCACCTCCAAGCCTCTTAGGCCACTTGCTCCAAGGCCAGTGGCAGCCTGGTTAGTGGAGAAGTGGTGTCCCTGGTGCAAGAGCAGCTCTCTGAAGGAGCCTAGATGACCCCTATCAATCAGGTGAGCAGAGGAGGCAGGTTCATGACCATGCAAAATGGAAAGGACTGTGACAATCATAACCCCACCTCCCTATCTGCTGTTGGAAGTTCCACTCCAACATCCCTGCCACATCTTATCCAGCTACTGACTGTAACCCTCTTGTCATAGCACACATTCTCCTAGGGAAGCCCGTATCTTCAGACAACTCTCACAGTTAAAGAATTCTTTCTCCTTTTGAGCTGACATAATGCCTCTCTGTGGCATTACTCATGGCTCCTACTAGCTCTTCTGGGGCCATAAACTTCCTGTCTCCATGCCAGCCCTGCAGGAGGTATTTGTAAACTTCCTTGAATCAGGTCAGGTCTTCCAATTCCTTTTTTTCCTGCAATGATCACTTTTTGAACATGTTTGAGTGCCTGGCACTCTGCTGGAGAGCTGAAGATGATAGAGATAGGGATGACAAGATTGCTATCTTTAAGGAGCAGGAGAGACAACCTTGTGTATCAATCATTAGAAGTCACTGTAATAAGTTGTATGTACTTGGTTCAAGTGATCCCATAAAAGGAGAAAGGATCAACTCTGTTTTGAGGGGTGAAGCATAGGAAAATATCTCCATATGGGAGAGGCTAGAGTTGGGGGCTTGGATAAAATGAGTTGAAGTTCACTGGATAGAATATGGCAGGAATAAGTGCACTTAAAGCAAAGGAATAAGCAGGTATAAAGGCCTGGGGGTTTGAAATACTGCCAGGTTCAGACACTGTTGGTAGTTCAACATAGTTAGAGGATACAAAGGGGGCCATGATGGGAGATAAGGCTGCAGAGGAAGGCCATGCCCATAATATCATAATATATTATGATATGTTCTGGATGCCAGGCTTCATCCTATGGGCAACAGAGAACCTTTCGTGAGTTTTAAACAACTGCTTTTTAAAAGACTGCTTATCACTTCTATGACTAACTTTTTAGATTTATGTGGATGATGGATTATAGGCATCAAGACTGGAGGTAGAGAGATCAGTTAGGAGGCTATTGCAACAATCTGAGTGAGAGATGATGGGGCCTCAACTGAAGCAGTAGCAGCAGAATTAAGAAATGGAGAGAAGGGGATGGATATGAGAAGAGATAAATTAAGGCTATGGGGATTGAGGGTGAGGGAGGGGGTCAAGATGACTACCAGGTTTTTTGTTTGGGTGGCAGGATGAATAGTAGTTTCATTCATTAAGGAAGGGAAAGCAGGAGGAGAAGCAGATTTGGGGGTCAAGAAGATGAATTCAGTTTTTGGTCATGCTGACTTTGAAGTATAGGTCAACATATACTAGGCAAGGTAGAACGTCAAGGAGGCAGTTGGACATAACGGTCTAAGTTCAGAAGGAGGGTCTGGGCTAGAGATAAAGGTTTGGGAGTTACCAATGGCTAAGGAGTTAATCATTAGGAACATAGTAGGACTATACTTGCCCACACCTTTTGAAATTAGCTGTGGCCATAAGACTTTGGCCAATGAAATGTGAGTTGAAGTGACCTGGATCACTTCTGGGGAGAAGCTTCAAGAACCTGGAGTATGGTTTGCCACATTCTCTTCCCTCTGCTGCTGACTGTGGAAGTGATGTTGAAATGGATCTTTTACTAGCCTAGGTCTCTTGGTGACTATCATGAACAGATGCTCCCTGATGACCTGTTTTGGACCTGTATTATGAGCAAGAAATAATTGTTGTGATAAGCCTCTGATATTTGGGAATTCCCTGGTGGCTCAGATGGTAAAAGCATCTGCGTGCAATGCAGGAGTCCTGGGTTGGATCCCTGGGTCAAGAAGATCCCCTGGAGAAGGAAATGGGAACCCACTCCAGTACTCTTGCCTGGAAAATTCCATGAATGGAGGAGCCTGGTGGGCTACAGTCCATGGGATCGCAAACAGTCGGACACGACTGAGCTACTTCACTTTCTTTCTTTCCAGCACAACCTAGTTCACTCTGACTTATAAAGCAATGGTGGAAGCCAAAGAAGTAGAGGATGTTGCCTAGGGAGAATGAACACGTAGAGAAAAGGACCAACAGTGGATCCCTGGAAAACATTAACATTTAGGGGGTAGGTAGAAGAGAGGAGTATGATGAAGATGAGGGAGTGGTTAAAGAGCTTGGAGAAGAAACAGAAGAGAGTGGCATTCTGTAAATTAGGGAAGGAAAGTTTCAAAGAGTGGTCAGCAGATGAGGACACACTGGCAGTTTCATCATGGTGAGAGCAGTTTCAGTGGAGCAGTGGGGACAGAAACCAATTTAAAAGGGAATGTGAGGGAAGAAAAATGGAGAGAGCTATGTGTATACCACTCTTCCAAGAAGCCAAATGAGCTTTTCAACTATTTTGGGGGATGTAGTTTCCATTTCTGTTTCATCCTGGTTGTTCCTATCCAGACAAATTCCTACCTTTTTCTTTTTTTTTTAAAAAGAAATTAACTTTATTAAGCTACCACTTCAATCCTTACATTGATTTGTTTACAAAAACATCAGTTTGAAATACATTATTGAAAGTGAATACACACAATAAATAGAAAATAAGGATGCATGATGCTGCAGACATATCAAGCAACTTATCTTCATCTATTGTCCATTGCTATAGACAAAATTTGACACTGATTCAGCATTATTAAAATAGCAGTCAAAGAACTGGGGAGAGGGTTGCGAACAAAGAGAAAAGTAGCTTAAAACTCTGGACCATGCAGCAAAAAATTATTTATCTGGAAGCTAAACTCAGTTTAACATTGAATTATCTATACTACCCATAGGAACAATTTAAAAATAAGAAAAGTGCCAGGGAACCTTCATTAACAATATTTTTAAGTCAAAGTTTTACTTTATCTGATGACTACTCAGTATCCTAAGCCATGAGGCAGGCCATAAAACAATGTTATAAATAGTCTGAATTTAATAATTTAAACATGATATGGTTAATATTATACACACTTCATGAATATCTCAACCAGCCTCTTCAGGTGACATGATAATTAAAAGGTTTAAATTTACAGTTTTGATTTCTGTTCAGAAGAGTGATGTCAGTATTCTAGCAACAGTGATGACACCCCATTATTATAAATATGCTAATATACATATTAGTCTGAATTAAACTTGATTAAATTCTACATACACGTGGTTCCATATTTCAAGTGCAAATTTTCAATAGTACAAGTTTATAATCAAAGCTGGACATGACAAATGCTTTCTGACTTCCCTGGTGGCTCAGACGGTAAAGTGTCTGCCTACAATGTGGGAGACCTGGGTTCGATCCCTGGGTTGGAAAGATCCCCTGGAGAAGGAAATGGCAACCCACTCATGTACTCTTGCCTGGAAAACCCCATGGACAGAAGAGCCTGGTAGTCTACAATCCATGGGGTTGCAAACAGTCAGACACGACTGAGTGACTTCACTTTCTTTCACTTTTTCTGACTTCTAAAAGCAAATGATGAAAACACTACCTAAAAGTAAATAAACTAGTTGCAAGTAGGTGACCACTTTGTTTTTCTCTTTATGTGTGATGAACTTCATGAAGCATTAATTCCCGAAGTATATTTGTTTCTGGACCATATAGCTTACATGCTCTTCTTTCAAAGGCAGACACCATCTGCTTTACAACTTCATTGAAAAACCATGTGGCAAGTTGTGGTAGAAGTTTGCAAAATTAAAAAGAAACTGAGAAAATCCAAAGTACAAGTTCTTGGGTAGCCAGGAAGACCTGGGCTAAAATGCCAAACAGTCTCCAAATGATTGAAGAGCTTCCCATCAGCACAGTATGCCTTTACCAAATGTGGTTACACTAAGGTTACTACTGATATATAGTGTTCAACTGCAGGTAGAAACCCAATTTCCAATCATGTTTTGCAGTATTCAGATCTGCTTGATATTACATCTGATTTTTTGCACCAAGGAGCAAAATTCTTGTAATCCTCCATTCCTAATACTACATCATACATTTCCTGCATAGGAACATCCTATAATTCTCCTCTCTGAATATTCTTTTCTTTTATTTATTAATGGTGCAGTGATTCTTAAGAAAGTTCTTGCATATATCTTCTTAGGCAAAACTGAAGTGTGTAGTGGAAGAGTTCTGCTCATCAGTATACCACAGGGAGCTAAATATCTGACATTCTGTGCAGGCCCCTGTGCTGGAGCCGGGGCTCTGACTGCTATAGCCAACTTTGGACAACATCCCAAGACCACCTTTTTCAGGGCCCTCTGACTGGTCCAAGCTGCCATGCCATCATCATCTTCTGACAAATTCCTATTTTTCCATGTCCCTTGTAACTGAATGCAATCCCTAGACAGAGTTTATCACCAGAGTCAGGTAGAAGTATCTGCCCTCCAATCCTAGAAGCTCTGTTTCTGTTAATACAGTCTAAGAACACATTTGCTCTCTGGGAGACCATATTGTATTCTTCTGATAATTTAGTGGAGATGGAGGGAGGAAGTTCTGCCTGGAGTGTGGGATCAAAGACATAGCTTAGATCAAAGTCCCTGGAAGGCACTCAAGCCTTCTGGTGAGGTATCTGAATAAATTATTAACATTCTTGGGACTGTAGGCTCCCTGAGGACAGGGGTTGTATTTTACATATCTGTGTATTTCCCTCAGGACTTCATAAGGAACTAGGTGTACAGAAGAGATGCTTGCTAAGTACTTGAAACCCAAGCACTTAAAAGCCAAGCCTCTAGCAACTAGCCCAGACTGGATGAAGGTGGAGATCTCCAAGAAAAGGATGGAAGTAATGGGTTATGTAATGTGTTACATGAATTTTACAGCTTTGATGGAGAAATTGGGAATGCATTAGCAAAAAAAAAATCATAGAAAACTAAGCAAATAGGGGGAAAAAAAGAGGCAATTATTAACTCCAGGAAAACAAGTTGACCAAGGAAGAAAATATAATCACAGTATTCTATATGACTCAGCTATGAATAATATTTATAATCCTAATAATATAACTATGGAATACTGTTAAAACCAGAAATTATGATATGACAATATTGGATATATGAGAGGAGTGTGCATATGGTGCTGCTGGTAGTAAGACAGCTAAATCACCCTCTATAAAAGTCAGTACATATTTAAATCAGAAAAAAATCAAGAAATAATAAAATTGGCATACTATTTAGAGATGCAGAGGTAAATATCAGAAGAAACAGCTAAGAAGCTTAAAAGTATTTGACTCTGAAGAATGAGGCTTAGAGTTGGAACAGAGGGCTTCTGCTTTAATTATAAGCATTGAGATTGCTATTTATTATTTAAAAGATATTATATTATATATAATTTAAAAGAGATGCTACAAAGATATATATGTATATATGTGATAGATATACATATGTATATATGTTTATGTGTGATCTTCATGTGCACAAAGATATTTCAAACAGAAAAGTCAAAAAATAGCAGCAGTATCGGCACATCACGAAAAATGTGACAATAAATATCAAAAGAAAAAGCTAAGTGTTTAACTGAAGATTCAGTATATATGTGTAGCTTATATATTTTTTAAAATTATGAACATATATTACTTTGATAAAATTAAAATAAGAATATAAACTAATATGCAGCCATGAACTTCAAAAACAATAAAACAAAGTCCCCAAAACTTGACCTGATCAACCTTACCAGACTCAGCCCCAAAATCCCAGGTCCTAGTGTCCAGTCGTGGATCATCTATTCCATCACCACTGTCTGGGCCATGGGCTTGGGCCAGGTTAACAGGTCAATGAAATTAATGAGTGGTCCCATAGCCAAAGAGAAGAACGAATGTGAGATGAGGGGAACTTTGGTGGCCTCTGTACCCAAGCGGTGCAGGCTACTCACCACAGAAATGGTGCCACTGTGACACTGACCACCAAAGCTTCATTTGGGATGCACACAAATGTGCTGGGCATGAAATCCCACTGTATACTCACAGGCATGCCTGTCTGCCACACGTCACTAATCCTGGGCTCAGGCTCAGGCAGGTATCTCCAGCTTCTTGCAGGGATCATTCTGAAACCAGCTCCTTGCCCTTACCTTACTTCCATCCTCAAACACAGAACCTTGCTAAACATATGACAGGATGGGGAGAACAGAGACCTAATAAAAGGACCTGTCAGTTGTGCTTGGTCTCCGAGGGTGAGATAAATAAAGGTTTTGGAGTCTTTCCATCTCTGGCTCTTCCCTCTCCTACCTGAGCATGTCTCTGTGTTCTCACTCACTAGAATCTCTCCAGTCGCCTTCTGGCTCCTAACTTTCCACCTCCACACTGAACACGTCACCTCCTGCTCCCAAATTACATTTTCCTCCTACTAAGGGAAAGTGTTGTCGATCTCAATTGAGTATTAAGCAGTCATTTAGATTAAACACATCTAATTAAGGTGAGAATAATAATAGCTACCATTTATTAAGTGCTTACTATATGCCAGGCTCTGTTCTAAGCAACTGACATTTATCAACTCATTGAATCCTAAACAACCACCTCCTGAGATGGAGACATATTTACAGGTGAGAACAGGAAGGACCAGAATTTAAATAGCTCATCCAAGGCCACACAGGCAATAACAATATTGGTGGCTACCATTTCTTGAGCACTTTCCATTTCATAGGCACTGTGTTCTTGAGAGATTAGCATGTTATATGTTATTGAAACCTCACAATGACCCTATTTCTTAGTTTTGAATTCAAAGAAAGTGAGGTTCCAAGAGAGATGAAAGCTCTCAACACTATTTTATGTAGTAGATAGATTTTGAGCCAGAATTTGAAGTCAGGTTTACCTGGACTTCAGTGCCCAAGCTCTTATATATGATATTGCTTCTTGGATGGTCCCTTCATTTCACTATGACCACTAAAGTAATTAGCTTGTCACTCAAATCTTTTTGATGGAATTTCAGGTCAAGTTGGGGAGAGATTTCTAGGATTCGATGGGAGAGTGATTTTCTAAAATCTGTATATGCAGCTCATTCCTGATATAAGTTTTCTTTGTAAGGGGGTGTGGGGTGAAGAACATTCAAGTACGAGGGGCTACAAAAGACTATTTCCATTCCCCCATCAAAGCACTCCCTTTCCTCTTTTCTCTAAATGTATGCATGTGTGCAAGCACAAACACACACACACACCCTGGGAGTGTTGAAAAGAGGCAACTGTTCCTGCTTTAGCAACTGCTGATGGGAAGGCAGCTGTCTCCTTGTAGAAAGGTCTTGTCTTTGGACATGAGGTTTCCTGTCCTAGGTCTTATCATGTAGGGGCTCCTGGAACTGCCTTGCTCTAGAAGGCTCCAAAACCAGAGTTCATTCCTTTGAAAAGGTTTCAGGGCAGTCACATACTCTACCTAATTGCTCTTTCTCCTCAGTTTAATCTGTAAATATTCTTCATCGAAAAGCCTTTGCTCCAGTGGGGTAGTTAGCCAGAACTGGGTTCTGCCACTAACTGGCTGTATGAACTTAGACAAGTCATCTGTAAGGAGGGAGAGACTCAGTCAATAATTTGCTCTGTGACTGTAAGCTGAGTACTCTCTCTCTCTCTGAGCCTCAGTTTGTATCCAAGAAGATGGTCCCTAGGGAGGCAGCATGTACAGGGAGTAGACAGGGTCAAACATCTTTAACCTCAAATAGTCCTGTGGTCAAAGGTCAGGTCTGCTCTCACTAGTTATGAAACCTCACACAAGTTACTTAAATTCCATGATCTATACTTTCCTCATCTACAAAATGGACATAGTAAGAGCATATATCCTTAACCTTTCTGCAAATGATGTCTATAAATCAACTAGCACAACGCTTTACCTATAGTAAAATTACACTAGTACAGATTGGGTAGTACCATTGCCTTCTGGTAACTAAATCCCTGGATTTGACCTGGATTCAAATTCCAGCTCCAACTCTTACTAGCTGGATGACCTTGAGCTAGTTACCTAACCCCTCTGAGCCAGTCTTCTAAGTAAAACGGGGATAAACATATAGGCACAAGACAGATGTAAGAATTAAGTGAGATAAAGTATATAAAAGTGCCTGGGATAGTTCCTTTCTTTCCAATGCACTCCTTTCAGCTCCAAGAGTCAAATAATAAATGAAAAAAAAAAAACTGCCATAAATGTAATCAGAAAAAACTCATTAATACACATAAAATAGTACATACAAATCAATAATAAAAACATAAGACATAAACAGATAATTCACAAAACAAGCAATACAAATGGCCCATAAATAAGAAAAACAAATGTTTGACCTAAGGAATGTAAATTACAACCAATGATATACCATTTTTAGCTGCATATTAATAAAGTTTTTAAAAATATGATGCTCAATACTGCACAAGAGTGGTAAATTAGTCTCACATTTATGGTGAGGGTTTAAATTAGAATCGCCCTTCTGGAAAGAAATTTCATAAGAAAGAAATTTGTACACCACAAGCTTTAAAAAGGTTAATACTCTTTGATACCGTAAGACTCATCCCAAAAGTTCATTCTGCAGAATTAATGTATATGCTTTCACATGTATGCAAAACAAGGGAAAGAATCATTTTATGTACAAATGCTGATGTAAGCTCAGAAAGCGGAATGGAAGGATACACACCAAATTGTTAACATCAGTGGCCTCAGGGCAGTAGGACTGGGAGAGGAGGGAACAAGAAGATTATTAAATATTTTTTTATAAAGCTCTGTATTGTTAGATTTGGTACAATGAAGGTGCATTATTTTGTGATTTAAGAAACTTAGCAAAGTACAGAAATAAGAAAAAATGATTGAGGTATAAAATTTATTAGAAAAAGAAAATTGTAGATGTGACAAAGATGTATGGACAAAGTTATCCATCACAACATTATTTATAAAAGTTGAAGGTAAATATCTAATAATAGGGGACTAGGTAAATAAAAATTGCACTAAATTCATGGGCTGGAATATTATATGCTCATCAAGAATGATGTTTGTGAGAATTCCCTGGTCATCAAGTGGTTAGGACTCTGTGCTTTCACTGCCGAGGCCCTGGGTTCAATCCCTGATAGGGGAACTAATCCCACAGGCCATGTGGTGCAGCCAAAAAAAGAAAAGAATGTGGTTTGTGAATATTTAATTACATGGAAAGATACTCAGTATAACTTTAGCAATAAGTTAGAAAGAATAGAGTAAAAAACCTAGATGATTTCAACTATGTAAAAAATATATAGTCACATCCATTAGGATGGCTACTATCAAAAAAATAAATAAGGAAAAGAGTAAGTGTTGATGAGGATGTGGAGAAATTGGAACCCTGTGCATTGCTCATAAGAATGTAAAATGGTGCAGCACTGTAGAAAATAATATGGAGGCTCCTCAAAAAGTTAAATATAGAATTACCATGTAATCCACAAGTCTAGGTATACAACCAAAAGAACTGAAAGCATGGATTCAAATAGGTATTTGTATACCAATGTTCATAACAACATTATTCACAATAGCCAAAAGATGGAAAAAAATGAAAATATAGGTCCACACAAGAACCTGTCCATGAACATTCATAGAAGTTTTATTTATAATTGTCCCAAAGTGGAAACAACCCAAATGTCCATAGAGATGAATGAATTTTAAAACTGTGGTATATCCAGACAATGGAATATTATTCAACTATAAAAAGAATGAAGTACTGATACATGCTACCACGTGGATGAACCTTGAAAATGTTATGTTAAATGAAATAAGCCAGACACAAAGGACAAAAAGTATATATGATTCCACTTAAATGAATTATTGAGAATAGTCAAATTTATAGAGATGAGAAGAAGAATAGAAGTTACCAGGGGCTGGGGGAGGAGGAATGGAGAGTTATTGTTTAATGGGTAAAGACTTTCTATTTAGGAGAATAAAGACATTTTAGAAATGTATAGTGGAGGTGGTTGTACAACATTGCAAATATACTTTAATGCCACTGAACTGTACTCCTAAAAATGGTTAGAATGGTAAATTTGATGTTATGTATATTTTACTACAGTAAAAAGCTATGCCGCAAAAAGACATATTGGGAGGAAATACACTAACATTAAGAGGAACACATGTATACCCGGGGCAGATTCATGTCAATGTATGGCAAAACCAATACAATAATGCAAAGTAATTAGCCTCCAATTAAAATAAATAAATTATATATTTAAAAAAGAAATAAATATATACAATCAAAAAAAAAAAGAACATCTCAAGGACCCTTTTCAAACTGTTATATTTCTATTTTCCAAAACATTTCAAAGATCATTTTTTTGGTAATTGAGAAAAAGTTTTTTTTTCTTTTAAGATTCTGAGTCTATAATAGTTCTGAAGGATTAACCTGGTTGGAAGTTTTAGTTGAGTTCAACACTAAGCAGATACGTTCACCTTCCACAGATCAGCCAGGCAGCCATGCTATCTGCTGGAAACCAAATACAGAGACAGGGAACAAAGTAACACCCACCACGGCCACATGTCCTTCTCCAGGCAGAGCTTGGTGAGTTTGCACTTCTTCTACCTCTAAGAGAAGCTTAGCCATCCTAGGCCAGGGCTCACCAAACCCTGGCATGGGAACTGTGTGTCCAAAGCCCAGAGGCTCTGGGGTAACAAGGTCTCATCGTTTTCTCTCCCATCAAAGGCTGGGCAGGGCTCAGGCCTGTTTAGGGGGACGTACTCCTCTCCTGCCCTGGTTGATCCTTCCAGCAGATTTGGGTTGAGAATACAATAGATACCTCCCCTCCAGGCAAGAGGAATCCAGCTCCTCCCATCTCCTTGGAAGAGCCTTTAGAAATAGAAGGGAGCAAACATCTCCCTTCCTCATCCTCTGCCACAATCCCAAGAGGATACCAGTGATTATCACTGGGGCTCAAGGACGAGAGACAGGAGTACTGAACAAAGACGGTGTTGGTAGGTCCCCACTTTGGATCTGAGACACTCCAGGGGCTCCCTGCAAGTTGGCAGTAGGTGTTGCTGGATCCTCTTGCACTTAGTCAGCTTCTCACTCCAGTCTCTCAATAGTCAGCTGGGCATTGCCTCTGACAGCTGGAGGGAGTTTATTAAGAATTTCTTTATACACGTGTGACTGGGGAAACAATGCACTGACCTGGGTTTGTGTGGCAGTCCTCCCACCTTTTAGCTATGTGACCTGGATGGGTCCATTTCTGTCGATGAACCTCAGTTGTCACACTTATAAAAAGGGGATTATAAGAGTACCTGCCTGCTAGGATGCCTGTCAGAATTAACCGAGTTCATGGACACACATAAAGCCTCTGGCATCTCCCAGGCACTTGAAAGCTGGCAGTTTTCTTTTCCCCATTCTCTTTCTTCTTTGGTGCCAGCCTGCCTTTGCCTTCTGGCCCAGTGACTTGTGGTTCAGCTTCCAGCTCCTTTTTCCAGAGTCCATTCAAACAGGAGCTTTGGCCTTGGCAGCTCCTGTTACTCCATAGTAACTTCTTCCTTCCCCAGGGCCAGCTGCAACTCACCTGGTACCCTTGCTCTCCCCTCTAAGCACCTGTCTGGCTGAAAAATTCAGGCTTTTCTGAACCGCCTTACATGCCCAGGAAGAAAAGTCTGGTCCAGCATCACTGCACACACCCTGATTTGGACCCCTGTAACCACAGGAACCACATATCTGTTCCAAGAGGCCTCCTGGGTCAGCATCAGAGAATGGTGCTCCTGGAGGCCCACATTTGTCTACCCCAGCCTCAGCAGCTGCCTCTGGCTTTCCAACAAACACCTGCAGCCGGAATCCACATGTGGCTGAGATGCGAGCTGGGGGCAGGGAGGGGCAGGTCTGATTCCCAGTGTGCAAGGGCACACAACAGGTAAACAGCCTCACAGGGCGGGAACATAAAAGACGGCCCTGAGGGAGAAGTTTTCCTAGGGCAAACTCCCACCCTCGAGTCTAAGGTGGCCTCCAGATGCACCCACACACAGAAGGGTGGGTGTGCCCTTTCCCTGAGATACTGATGCTGCAGGAGGAGACCAACAGACACCCACGTGGCTTAGAAGCCCCCTCCTGTGCTTGTGATGTGTCTGGAGATCCTTGGCCCTCCTTTAGTCTAAGCCCCGCCGGCACCCACTGTCTTCCCTTTCCTCACCCTTCCCTCCACTGTGTTCAGCAGACTCTTCCAGCCAGACCAAGAGATGGGTGGGAGGTTGCTGGGCTCCGTTCCTCCACCTAACTCCCCCCGCCCCTACCTTCAGGAGATACCAGTGTATCCTTCCTGGAGGTTCCTGTTGCTATGGTGACTATAGTAGTCAGGCACCAGCCTGTGGGAAGGATGGGAAGTTGCCATGAAGAAGACTGTGTGTCTGTGTGTCTAAGCATGTGTGTACATGTCCACCCTGAGTGGGGAGGAGAGAAGGCAGGAAGGAGAAAAAGAGCAGCGAGGGAGAGAGAGGACAGCAGAAGAGGGGACCAGAAGATCAAAGGGGGCAGGCAGAGGGATGGGGATCAGAGAGGCAAACAGCGAGTGGGGTGTGAGGGATGCGAGGGGTGAGGGGGCATGGAGGTGACAAGGGCAAGAGGCACAGTGCTTAGGGGATGAGGCCAGAAGAGGATCACAGCGGGGCAGGGTAAAGGTTGGGGGAGTGTGGGAGACAAGGGGAATGGAGCAGGATGGGAGATGGGAGAGGGCTTGCTGTTAGAAGGGAGCAGTGAAGGGCAAGGGGGGAAAGGAAGGGGTGGGAGCAGGTGGGTGTAACTGTGGGGAGAAGTGGGGACTAGAGAAGTGTAGGTGTGGGGATAAGAAATCGAGAGTGAGGTGCAGGTGTGGTTTGGGAAGGGTCTAGGGTGACCTTCTGCTTCTCTGGTGGCTCAGACGGTAAAGAATCCGCCTGCAATGTAGGAGACTTGGGTTTGATCTCTGGGGTCAGAAACATCCTCTGGATAAGGGAATGGCTACCCACTCCAGTATTCTTGCCTGGAGAATTCCATGGACAGAGGAGCCTGGGGGATACAGTCCATGGGGTCACAAAGAGTTGGATACGACCAAGCGACTAACATGGGGAGACCTTCTAGCAGAAGGCTGGGAAAATTGTGTGGTCCTTGGTGTATGGGTAGGGGATGTTGGTGGTGGGTCAGAATTGGGGGGAATGTGGGGATTGGGAGTGGGGTGGGTCAGGATAGGGGTGAAGGGGTTCAGAGTGGTGTGGGCAGCATGAGGTCACTTTCCCACTCCCACATTTACGCTCCTACATCCTGTCTGAGCTACAAACACTGCCTTTTCCCTATCGCTGGCCCTTCCCAGAAGCCCAGTGCTCATGTCTGTGGCCAATGAACTTCCACGGATCTGGATTCCCTCCTCAAAGCTTTGCCATGGCTCCTAGGAGCCTGCTTCTTGACTGAGCCCTCCTTCCTTCCTCCGCCCCCCACACGTGAACAGGTTCTCTGCCTGTAAGAACCCTGGGTCGGGTAGGCTGACTGTGGGGCACTGTTCCCTGCCTGCAAGCTTGGGTGACAACAGGGACCACTTGCCAACTTGGGGCTCCTGCCCTTAGCCCAGTGCCCTGAGCTTCCTGCTCGTGGCACCAGCGTTAGCCTGGGAGTCCTGATTGGCAGGAAAGCTGTGGCAGGTGGGAGGAGAGAGGAAGGCAGCGAGGCAGAAACAGCTGCCAGCTGGAGTGGAGGAAGAGCAGGGCCCCTAGAGTAAGGGCAGAAAGCAAGGTGCTGGCTCTGGCAGCCCCTTCCCCTGCTTGTGGGTGTTAGGCCTCCTTCCTGGCCCTCTCTATTCAATACTGCTGCTGAGGGAGCAGCCTCTGCTCATGAGCCTGAGCTCTGAGCTGACACAGACCTCAGGTGGCTGGTTCAACCTGCCCTATAATCTGCAGTCAGTCATCTCCACAGCATTTCCTTCAGGGGTCTGCCTGAATCAGCCTAGACCTTTCCCCTGGGAGCAGGAACTCACCTCCTCTCAAGGCACTCTGTTTCTTCTTTGGAAGGAAAAAACTGTTAACTGAACAACTCTGACATGCCAGGTCTAGGTACTGTGCAGATTTCTCATTAATAATGAGTTCACAGGGCCATTCTGATGAATTAGCTCCATTTTACAGATGAGAAAAGTGAGGATGAGAGAGCTGAAGTCCCTAGCTCAAGGTCACATGGGTAATACACGAAAGAGCTGGGTTTGAGCCTAGGACTTTCTAACCATGAAGTCCCCTTGGGGTTAAGCAGGACATGCCTCTTCTTTGGCACCCCGACAACTCTTCTGAGGTCTGAAGTCAGAGACCACACCCTCCTGAGTCTCCTCTTCTTCTAGTGAAACAGCTCCTTCAACTATATCCAGGAGAACTTGGGTTTTAGCCTCCTCCTACCTGCGCAGTGTGAGACCCAGAACCAAATATACAATCCGCCAGGTGGGTGCGGGTCAGTTTAGAGGAGAACAGAACTACTGCATCCTTCCCTGGCCCTATGGCTAGTGAGAGAGCTGAGAACTGGCCTTCTCTTGGGCTTCTATCTCCTCCTGGATCAGAGCTATGAGAGAAGAGGTCAGGGTTTTGTTCTCATCTTCACCACTGTCCCCATCAGACTATACTAAATTTAGAATAGGGAAGGGGCAGGGGTGAAGGAAGAGGCAATCAGAACCAGGCAGGGCCTGGCAGGATTGGGAGATGGAGAGGGCTGGGGGAGTGAGGAGGTGTCAGGAGGGTCAAGCAAAGCGGGAGGCAGAGGCTGAGGGGGTACCCACACAGGGAGTTAAGGGAGAGGTGGAGAGTGGCCCTGGGGGTTGGGAGAGGCCAGGGTGGGGATGGGCATCAGCCTAAGTTATCATCGCCCTGCTGTGCGAGAGGAAGTCAGTCGCACATTAAGGAAATGTCGCGGCTGGTACTAAATTGGGAGGTGTCACAGGCAGCAGTGAGGACAGGTATGATGTGTGGGGCCCTGTGTGGCCCAAAACAGGGGCAGATATTGCAAAGGGAGAGAACAGGGTTTCTGGGGCTGCCCGGGAAAAATCTGAGATACTCGGGACAGGCCCCTAGGGACGGGGGCGGGGGGGCGGGGGGGTGTTGTCACCTGGCCCTGGAGCAAAGTCTCCAGGTTTGGTTTCCAGCAGCAGAAGAGGCCTCCTCGCCCTGGCCTGGGGTTGTGGGCTTTCCACCCTGGAGAAGCTTGGAGGATGGGGCATTATCTCCAAGGGGTCCCATTTGGGGGAGGGGCTGGGCAGGAGGGCTTGAAGCTGTAGGCCAGACTAGGGATCTGCAAAAAAGGTCTGGGATAGAGATGGGGCACTGGGGTGAAGTGAGAGAGGCTGCAGGAAGGAGGGGAACAGGGCTGTCTTTTCCTGTAGGGCCTGTGATACAGCTGGAATTGAGAGGCCTGTGGGTGTAGGCCTCAGCGGAGGGAGAGCACATCCTCGGAGAGGGTGGGAAAGACAGGAAGAAAAGCCGTGGAGCTTGCACTGCCCTTCTCCCGGCACAGCAGGCAGCAAGAGAGCAGGGGGAGTTCACTTGAGAGGGAGAGAGAGAGAGAGAGAGAGTGAGAGAGCGAAAACGACAAGGAGACAAAGGAGAGCAGGGAGGACCCAGGCCGCTGTGGACTAGATAAGACGCCATGGCCAAAGCATGGGCTTAGCACCAACACCATGAGGGTTAGAGGCCTGGTACTCCTGCTCGTTAGCCGAGTGGCATTGGGGTAAACTGCTTGAGCCTGTACCTCAGTTTCCCCATCTGTAAAATGGAGCTAATGATGCTGGTATTACCAGCCTCTCCAGGCAGTTATGATCTCATATTATATGTGAGAGAGGATAAAAACCTTAAGCAGGACATTACCATCAGATGTTCCATTATTCTTACAAAATATTATCAGCGACCTCTTCCCACTTCAATTTCACGAAAGTCTCAGGATGTGGGCAAAGCCAGGGTTATTATCTTTGTTTTATGAATGAGGAAACAAAAGCTTAGAGAAGTGAAGTGATGTGCCCAAGGTCACACTACGAACAAGTGGTAGAGATAATCAGGCCTCCTGAATCCAAGAGACCAGTTGTCTTTCTCCATCAAACTGCCTGGTAAAAATGATCAATGGGAGGGGTTACTATTTCGTGCCACATCAGACAGAGTTTGAAGCCAACTGTGACCTGGAGAAAAAGAAAACCCCATGGGAAAGTTGTGGCATGGTCTCTCTTTTATCCTGCAGATTGTGGGAAAGAAAATGTCAGGGCCATGGGGTCAGAGTGAAGACCACACAAAGACAGACATCCTTTATTCCACTTGCTAGTGGGCTGCATCCTTCTGTTTGTGCTGAGTGTGTGTATCTGTGGCTGACACCAAGGGTGTATGTCTATCCCTATGTGACAAAATGTGTCCTTTTTTCATGTGATGGTACTCCTGTCTGTGTGTCTCTGAAATGCTGGGGAGATGTGCATGTGTGTGACACCATGTCTGATTCAGTGGCACTGTTTGTGGGTGTGCCGACCTCTCTGTCTCTGTGTGACTTTGCTTGGGGTGGTGGTGGTGCTGTTTGGCAGGGTGTGCATGTCTATCTGTCTGTACACCTTTAAGAAGTGGAATATCTCATTTGGTAGTGTGAGTGAGGCAGTGAGTCAGCTGAGGCTGAGGGAGGCGGGAGGGAGACTGCTAGGTTACGAGAACAGGAACAAGGAGAACAAGAAAGTGAAGTCAGGAGCAAGGAGCTACCCCTTTCCTCCCCAGCCCCCTGCTCAAATCCCTAAGGAGCCCACCAAGAGCTTGGAACTCGGCAGAAGGCCACGGTGTCACGTTGGGTGGAAAGGGGCACTTTCTGCCCCTCCCCAAAGCCTCAGAGGGAGACAAGCTAGGCTGGGAGGTAACCATCTTCCTCTCAGCCCCCAGTTCTAGGATGGGTGAGGCCAGCACCCCACCTGGCCTCCTCTTCACTTGACCCTTTGACCTTGCAGTTCCTTTTCCTTTCAAAGGCAGGCCACCTGGGCAGGCTGCACGAACAAAGGAGTAGCACCATGTCCCAAACGTTTACAGCCCCCACACACTCACTGTCCAGAACGACCCTGCTCAGGGTCAAGAAGTTTCTCAACACTCAGCTCTTCCCCAGTCAGGTACATTCTGCAGCAGCCTCGCCTCTTCTCTGGATGCTTGTCCCCAACAGCTAGAAAGCTAGCTTTTCCTCCACTGCCACCCCAGCATGCTGGGAAGGCACCTGAGACTTGTAACGCACCAGCCTCCAATGACCCTCTCACAAGCTGCTGTGCCCGGCTCCCAGATCCTTCTCTTGTCAGGGGAGAGGAGCTAGCAGCTTCCTTTCTTGGGAGAAAACAGGCACCCTGGGGCTCCACTTGCCTAGGCTCTGACCAGCCACCTCAGGTCATATAAGGTCAGCAGTGTGCTGGTTCCCACGACCAAGCGCCCCTCCCCTCACCCACTGGCAGGGGTTGAAGGGTGAGGGTTAGATGGCAAATATTCTTCCCCCCACCTTTGGCCTTCCCCTTGCAGCAGCCAGTCCCAGGACTTTCCATTCCAGCCCAGGAAAGGAAAGGGGCACTGTTGGCTAAGGATGGGGGCTGGGGAAGCCAGAGCCCTCTTTCCACCCCTTTGCTGACTTGGCCCCCCCAACCCTTCCCGCCTCATGCAGGGGGCGGGATGGAAGAAAGCCCTTGTCCTATGGTGCCCAAACCCAGAATCAATAGAAGTTGGCCAGGTGGTTACCTGACCTAAATCCCTGAGTCCCCTTCTCTGCGGAGGGTCCCACAGTAGCACTACCCGTGGCCCACTGAGAACGGTGGGGGTGATGGGAGGCACTCGGGTAGGTACAGGGGGAAACCTTTTCTCTCCCGGTTCCACCGCCACCGTTCCCGCCGCCAAAGCGGCAGCTGTTGTGGCCGCGGACGCTAGTCCCTACCTTACAGCCTTTCGTGCAGGACCGGATTGAGTACTCTTCTGCCTGTAAGTATTTATGCAGCACGAGGTCGAACTCGTCATATTTTTCCTGAGCATGTCGGTCGAGCCGCTGGTACGCCTCGATACAGCTGCTACACACCTCCCAGGCCCCGGAGCCCGGGCTAGCCACCACGGCCAGCAGGTCCCCCAGCAGGTTGTCCAGGCTGCAGTCCAGGCTGTCGGGGCGGTCCATGCCCAGCAGCAAGTCCCAGACCGTGTAGGTGTCGCAAAAGGAAAGAGTGAAGTTCCGAAAGTGGCCTTTGAGCAAGTTCTTTTTGGCGGTGGGGAACTCGGCCGGGGCACGGGAGGGGGAGTCGGGGGGCCGCAGAGGGGGCGCTGGGGTAGTCGGTTCGAAAAGTCTCTGCAAAGATTGCAATTTGGTGCAAGCTGCGTCCAGCCCCGTGGGTTCTGGGACGCCGCCGCAGTCCGGCCCGGGACCGGCGGCGGCGGCGGCGGCTTTGGTCAGGTTGCTGTATCGCGGGCCGCAGGTGCCCGGGGGCGCGCTGGGCTGGCCGGGAGGTGGCGGCGGCGGCAGGGGCAGCACCGCGCGAGGAGGCACCGGCTGCCGCTCCCGGCCGGCCCCCCAGGGCGGCCGCATGGCGCTGCTCAGCTCCCTGGCTCGGGGCCGGGCCCCCGCGCACAGCCACAGATGGTCAGCGAGCAGCACGGTGAAGAAGAGCAGGGACGCCAGGGACAGTCGCCATCGCTGCGCCCGCTCGGAGTCGGCGCAAGGTTTGTCGCTCGGCCTGGGAGCCCAGCAGCAGCAGCAGCAGCAGATAGTCAGCGCGGCGGCGTCTTTTCCGGGCCACATCCAAGCGCCCCTGAACATATTTCAGGGGGTCCGGGCTGGAGGGAGCAGGCGGGCGCGAGGCCGGACGGCCGTCTCGGGCGGGCGGCTGCGCGCCGCTCCGCGCTCCTCGGCGCCGTCCAGGCTCTACCTCGGGGGCTGCATGGCGAGGCAGGCCGGCCGGCCAGGGGTCCCGCTCAGGCTGGAGTGGCGGGTCGCTCTCGCGCCGTCCTCGCGCCCGTCCCGCGCTCCCTTACTCGCCGCCCGGGCGCGGCCGCCCGGCCCGCTAGGCACAGCCCAGCGTCCCGGCGGGGGGCGGTGCGGGGCACTGGGGCGGTGGCGGCTGAGGCGGCAGCGCCGCACTCCTCATAGTGTCGGGCCCCTCAGCTGCCCCGAGCTCAGCGACACTCCACTCCTCGCCGGCGGCCACCCGGCTAGCACTCCGCTCCGGCCGTCTCGGCTCGGCGCAGCTCTGCGCCCCTGAGCGCCGCCGTGCGGGCCCGGTCGCCGCGCTCCGCTCCGCTCGCTCGCCCCGCGCCGCTCCGCGCCCGCCCGCCCGTCCGCCGGTCGCCCGCTCCGCACCGCTCCCTGCCTCGCTTGCGCCCTCCTAGGCCCGCCGGCCGGCCCGCTGCCCGGCCCTTCGGGCTTCGCTCGCGCTCTGGCTGTTCGCCGGGGCCGGTCCCGGGCCAGCTCCGCTCCGGCTCAGCGCCCGTCGTTTCCGGAGTTCCGGCTCGGGCGGGCCACCTAGCTCTCCGCGGCGCCACAGGCGCCGGACGCCGACCCGGGGCTTTACTTAGTGCGCCTCTAGCTTCCGCCTCGCGTTCGGACCGCTGTGGCGGCCGCCGAGCGGCACGGCCCCGTGGCTCCCGCTGGCCATGCCCCCTCAGTCTGTCGCCATCTTCCGCTGTGCGGAGAACACCTTGAGAGCCCGTGTGCGAGTGTGTTTCGGGGGGAGTGGGGCGGAGAAAGAGCCACGAAGAGGAGGAGGGAGCGGGACTGGGGCCCCGACTGCGCCTGCGCCCCAGGACTTACGCCCCCCCGCCCCCCAGCCGGCGGCAGCCTGTGCTGTTTGGGGATGTTTCCAGTCCACCCCCAACTCCATTCACTTCAGCGCCTCCGTTCATCCGCCCGCTCCCCGCGTGCACACGCCGCACGCTGAGTCCCAGGCCCCGGCGCTCCCCCTCCCCCGCAGACCCGGGCGCCCGCCTTCGTCCCCGTAGCGGCCGCTCACTACCCCCCGAGGGCTAGGGGACTTCTGAGGGTGATTGTTAGAGGCAGAAAGCAGGAGGCACCTTCGTACCGTCTCTTTGCCACCCTGGGTCGCCGCCCCCGTTCCCGTGACTAGGCGACGCTGGAGCCGGCTGCGGATCGGACCAGTCCCTTGTCCCTAACTCCGCTGTCGCCCTCACCGTCCTGCCTGAGGCCAAGGCGGCCTCTGGTGCTGAAGGACAGCTCCAGGATAAGCTGCTGCAGAGGACAGAGCTTGGAGAGCGTCCTGGAGGGGCAAGACAGTGGGTAGTAGCGATGGGGTGTCGTTTCTGCCCTTAGTAAGATTTCCAGCAACCTCTCCCTGTCCTAGCTTCCTGGCTCCCCCTACAGACTGCTGAGAATAGCTGAGCGAGAGTTAGGGAAGCTACGCCGCCAGGATGGAACCATGTGCTTGGTGCCCTCACAGTCACATGGCATTAGGAACTCAGACGTACAAACGTCCTGCCGCGCCACTAACCTTGTTTGGATTCCACCAAATCTCAGACTGAGCTGGTTGTTTGCTTCCCTTTCTCATTGCCTCCTACCCCAGTAACTCCCACCTTCAATTTTTTGATCAACCACTAGGGTTTGTTAGTATTAAGAATACCAACAATAAAGAAAGTAGCCTTTATTGAGTGTATACTAGGTGCTAGGCACGTTATATTCAATATTTCATTTAATATTCACAACAATATAAGTACATAGGCATTGGTCTTATCTTCATTTATATATGAGGAACCTGAGATTTAGAGTGGTTAGGTTGTCTAAAGTCACACAGCTAGTAACCAATGAAGCCAAGAGAGAAACCCAGGCAGTCTGGCTCTACAGCCTTCAACACTCCAGTTAAGTCCTGGAAAGATAAATGGGTGGAAGATAGTCTTACATTCAAGGAAATTGTAGTCTTCATGAGGAAAATATAGAAAAGACATATATTTTGGTTATTGGGAGGACTCGTGGACTGGAGACGGGTTCAGGTAATAGTTCTACCACAGCACATGCTTTGTGCCCTTGAGAGAGTCCTCTTTCTCTCTCTGACTTTTGGTTTTCCCGTGAATAACATGAGGGGATGCCCAGGGCTGAATGAGATGGTTGGGCATCATTAGCATTACTCAGAGGTGGGCTGGGATGGATGCATGAAAGTTTTCTGGAGGTGGGGAATTTTGAGCCAGTTCTTAAAGAAGTAGCAGAATTTGAGTGGGTGGGAGGGAAGGGCATATAAAATAAGAGGATGCAGGTGAAAAGTCTCAGGGATGAGGAGGAGCTTTGTATGGCTGTAAAGCCACAAGTGTGACAATTTGGCTGTATTAGTGGTGAGAGTTCGTGGGGAAGAGAGTAAAGGAATATGAGACAAGGGACAAAACTGTCAGGTGTTTGGGAGGCTTATTCATTATACTTCAAGCATTATGCTGCAGACTAGGTAGAAGCCTGAGGTGGATCAAACACGGCTCTGCCCTTGAGATGCTCACAGTTGAGTTAGGGAGGCAGAATTTTAGAGGAAGAATTGCAACCCAGTATAATAAGGATAATATGCAAGAGAGAGAGAGAGAGGGCCCCCTCCTTAGAGGGAGGGACTGATCAACTCTGCCAGCATCCATCAGAGATGATTTTGCACACAGCCAACTGAGTTGGGGAGCATTCATTCGTTTATTGGGCTTCCCTGGTGGCTCAGATGGTAAAGAATCCACCTGCAATGCAGGAAACCTGGGTTCCATCCCTGGGTTGGGAAGATCCCCTGGAGGAGGGCATGGCAACCCACTCCAGTATTCTTGCCTGGAGAATCCCCATGGACAGAGGAGCCTGGTGGGCTACAGTCCATGGTTGCTGAGTAAATGAGTTTATTTACTCAGCAAACGTCTACTGAGGATCTGTTATATTCCAGACACTGTACTAGGCATCAGAGACACAGACAGCAGTAAAATATGTGTCTTGGGCTGAGGGAGTTTAGTCCAAGTCTTAAGAAATGAGTAAGAGTTGGCTAGACAGACAGGAGAGAAGGATGTGAAGGATGTCCCAGGCAGAGGGAATGTCATGTGTAAAGGCCTAGGAGCAAAGCCAAGAATGGCGTGCTCAGAAACCTGCAAAGTAGTTCATTGTGACTAGGTGTGAAATGGGCGCAATGCCAAAAATGAGGCTGAAGATTTGGCAGGAGCCATATCATGAAGTGCCCTGGGTGCCATGCTAAGTAGTTTGGACTTTATCCCAAGGGTACTAAGCGCCATGGGAGAGGTTGAAAGGTTTTCAGCAGGAGGTGACACAATCAGGTTTTCATTTTTAGAAGATTGATTTGGCTGTAGGATGGAGACTAGGTTGGGTGGGGCAGGGGGTGGGTCGGGAGGACTCAAGGCAAGGAAACCGATTATGAGACTGGTTAGTAGTCCAGGTAAGAGGTATTGAGGCTGAACAAGGCCAGCAGCAGCAGGAGTAGAGATAAGAAATGCACCTGGGAGGGAAATGACAGACGTAGAATTGAACGAACCTAGGACTGGCCTGGATATAAGGAATCAAGTAGAGATGGGGCTTGAAGAAGGAGGATGAAACGAAAGGGTCTGAGTTAGTGACATGGACACAATTGCCCCTGCCTACCTAGGAACTATCTTTCCAGAGCCATTCTTTGTTTAGTACTTGGAGGGTTCAGTGTTCTTTTTAAAAAAGAAGGCTAATGGCTTACAGATACCCACAGATGATTGGCAGGACCACAATGATTGACATTCTTGAGTGCCAATGAAATAGCAACTTGCCAGGCCTAGGATATCAGCTCTGAGCACCTCTGGAGCTTTCTGTAAGAACTCACTCAGGCAAGACTCCCTCCCTTCTGTCTAGCACTGACAGGGTGAAAAGTGTCTCACAAAGGTCCATTTATCACAGGAATGCAATGTAGCAATAACTTATCCACACAGTACCCAGTGCACACAAAGGAGAAGTGGTAGCACATCAGTGGTCAGAGAGAGTTCTCCTGCTCTAGTTAACACAAGAAATTGCGATGGGGAAGGGAAGGCACTGGCCTCTAATCCAGCCCCTGGAACAGAACACCCTTGTGGGTGTGGTGGGGGGCTGGGGGGTGGCTGCTGCTCCCCAGAGCTGGTGGGTCCTGGCCAGCCTTCTTCCCAGCCCTTTCTCTACACCTGCTCCCGGGTCAGCAGAGTCTAAAGCCGGAGGATAAAGGTGGATCACTTCTGAGGGGAGCCCAAGAAGAGTGATAGAGTGCCTTCAAACTGGGCAGTGGAGAAGACAAGTTGGAGTAGGAGGAGGGAAAGGGTTTTTCCATAGTGAAATTCTGAAAATTAGGCAAAAATAGAAGTGGAATCCATTTAAAGAGACTAATGTGGTGACACAGGGAAACTTTTGTTAAGCTCAGATCTTAAAAGGGCATGGGCAAAAGATGAAAACGAGAGCCCATAATTAAGGGTGAATCGAAGAACTCATAGGAAGACTGCCAGGATGGCTAGAGCACAACTTGAGCTAAAGCTTGTCAGGTTTTGCCTGATCCCAATTTCTGTCCCCTTCCTCCCTCCACAGTTGGACAAATTTCCCTCCCACCTGCAGGCTATACCTGTCCTAAGACAGGAAGGGTTGAAGTTATCCCACTCTGTGCACTGGAACTCAGGAACAAGTAGTCCCTTTGCCGCAGGTCTGAGTCTGATCTCAAGTTTCCACTGAAGTTATCTTACTGTTCAGTCCTGATCCCTGGCCTTCTGTCTCATGTTCTATGTCTGAGTCCCCCAACCTGACCACCAGTCTCATGTTAAGGCCTAGGCCCATCTAGTTCACCATCTAGGGAGAGAGTCCTGACCCCAAGCACTAACACAGTGGCTGATGTCTTACTGATGGATTCCTTTGATCCTGCTGCCCACTTGTATTTATGAATGTCTAAACACCTCTAGTCATGTTTACCTTCCATTTGGATCCCCAATTTTCCTATTCTATAACCCTAAGTCAGTTAGGTGTGCTTTAGGCTAGAAATAGACAACTCTACAACAGTAGCTTAAATAGATAGGTTTCTTTGTCTTGTGCAACAAAATTTCCCTGAGTACATGGCCTAGGGATGGAAGGGAAGTTCAGAAATGCCATCCAGACCCTGGCTTATTATCTCCCCCATCCTTAGGGTCAGCTTTCATCTATTTGCTTTTTGTCTCATAGTGACAAGACAGCTGCTGTCGCTCTGGACCTCCTGTTTATAGTATAGACAGAAAGAAGGGGAAACATTCACAGGCAAGATGGCTAAGTACAATGGAGCTTCTAGGAGGCTTTACTTTTTTATTCAGAATGGAGCACTCTACCCAGTGATATCTACCTACATCTCTTTGACTAGAACTGTGTCACATGGACACTCCTAGCTACAGAGGAAGCTGGGAAATCCAATACTTTTAGCTGGGCACATTGCTGCTCCAAGCAAGGTTGGGATACTGTAAATGATCAAGAAAGAGAAATCCATACTAAGTAGGCAACTGGAAGCATCTGCCATGAACCCCAACCACCAACTGCTTGCCTGGACCACCTTTCCTTTTTTAGTAAATTCTGCAGATACTGGGCTTTGACTGTTGGACTTAAATTCCTCACAGCAACTACAGCTGGTTTGTTCTTCTAGCATTGGATAGAAGAGACCTGCCTGGTTTAACCACAGCATGTGTAAAAAAGACCTCGATTTGATCGTAAAGTCTGTGCGAGCCAACAGAGTGATGCTGCTGCCGAAAGAGGTAATTAGATTTTAGGCTGCATTAATAGAAGTATAGAACCAGAATAAGAGAAAAGATGGCTCTGCCCTTCTCTACACTTGTCACATCCCACCCAGAGCACTGTGCTCCATCCTGGACATCCCCTTTAAATAAGGACACATGACAAAGTGCAGAGTGTCCAAAGGTGAGTCACTAGCCTGGTGTACCAACAGCCACATTATATGAGGAACATTTGAAGGACCTGGGGTTATTTGGTCTAGAGGTAAATATAGCCAGAGGGAACGCTCAGAAGTAATTTTTAAAGTTAAGGTTCAGAGCCAGGGATGTTATAGCAAGCCGGGTAGTATCAAGAGATTAAGTGGGAGAGAGAATCAGTAACAATAAAAACAAACATTTGTATAGTACTTGTTTTATGTCCTAGGTACCAGTCTAAGCATTTACATATATTAAGCCACTTAATCCTCTATGACAACAATTCTGTGAGACAGGAACTGTTATTGTCTCAATTTTCCAGATGATGACAGACAAGTCATTTGCCTAAGATTACCCAGTTAGAAAGTGGCTGAGGTAGAATTTGAACATAAGAATTTATGCTCACCTTACCTCCTCTTTGAAAAGGATTGATAATTCTGGGTAATTTCCGAGATTTGAACACCAGAGACCATTTGCTGCTTGCTTAATTGTTCAGCTGTGGTGAGTAAGTTGGCACAGATGGGGCAGAGAGATATAGGGTGCCATTTTAAGACCTCCAACTCAGGGGATTCCTCTTAGATACTTTGATAGCTTCTCAGTCCAAACCAAGAGAAGTAAACGTCCATATCTTAGCCTGTCTTGCGCTTTCTCTCTTGCTTCCAATTTCTAGTGTGAGGAATCCAACCTCAACTCTAAGAAACTGACAGAGTGACCTCACCGTAGATTCTTCCACTGTAGCCCACAATGGTAGAGATGGTCAGCCACCTCTACCCTGGGGCCTGCAGCTCCTGCAGCTGCCACCAATCCAGGCCAAGAGACCTGATTTTCTGGCCGCCAGGCCGAGTCTGATAACTCCTCATAGACACTAGAAGTAAATCCACCCTAATCCACATTTCCTGATGTCACCAGTTCACTCCCAAAGTGTAAGCCTCACCTCTACCCTCCCATTGAATTTCACATTACTATCAGAGTAGTGGTCATGTATGGATGTGAGAGTTGGACTGTGAAGAAAGCTGATCACCGAAGAATTGATGCTTTTGAACTGTGGTGCTGGAGAAGACTCTTGAGAGTCCCTTGGGCTGCAAGGAGATCCAACCAGTCCATTCTAAAGCAGATCAGTCCTGGGTGTTCATTGAAAGCACTGATGCTAAAGCTGAAACTCCAATACTTTGGCCATCTCATGCGACGAGTTGACTCACTGGAAAAGACTCTGATGCTAGGAAGGATTGGGGGTGGGAGGAGATGGGGCCGACAGAGAATGAGATGGCTGGATGGCATCACTGACTCAATGGACATGAGTTTGAGTGAACTCCGGGAGTTGGTGATGGACAGGGAGGCCTGGCGTGCTGTGATTCATGGGGTTGTAAAGAGTCAGACACGACTGAGCGACTGAACTGAACTGAGTGATAGTACTACTATCCAATCCATTCTTCCAGTTTTTCTTCACTTTCCTGAGTCTTCCACTAGAGCCCTCTTGACCAGCTGCTCCCTAATCAGCATTCTCAACCTCTTTTACCTAACAGAAACCTAGTTCTACCAAGAAGGCTCTGTTTCCCCTGCTGCTTTCTTATGTGAAGGCTGTTTGGTGTCTTGTCCAGTACCTTAGGGTCAGGAGGTGGGATAGATACCTTCCTTGTTCCCCACTACTACTTCCAGCCCATCAGCTTTCCTCCCTCTTGCAAAAACTATAGCTTTTTTGTGACTCACATCAGGTTGATCTATCACTCCTTTTCATTGGTGTCATGTACATATCCTCCATAGTGGGTTGAAGTCCTAACCCCGTTACCTGTGAAGGTGATCTTATTTGGAAATAGAGCCTTTATAAATGTAATCAAGTTAAGAGAAGGTCATACTGGATTAGGGTGGGTCCCTGATTTGTGTCCTTATTAGACAAGGGAAATTTGAACACAGTGACAGGCACAGAGGGAAGATGGGAATGTGTTAACAGAGTCAGATATTGAAGTGATATCTACAGGTCAAGTCAAAGGATGCCAGGGATTGTTGACCATCACCAGAAACTAGGAGAAATGCATGGGATAAATAATCCCTCAGGGGCGCTAGAAGGAATTGACCCTTCCAACACCTTGATTTAGGACTTCTGGCCTCCAGAACTGTGAGAGAATAAATTTCTGTTGTTTTAGGCAAACCATTTTGTGGTAATTTGTTGGAGCAGCCCTAGGAAATGAATACATCCTCTTTCTCAGTGAAGACTTTGGTTTTTGTCTCACCGGCTTTCTCCCCACTGCAAATCTTGTCATCATCCTAAGGAACTTCACTGTCCTTGTTGATGATTCAGCCATCACTTGAACCTCCTGCTTCCTAAACATCCTCATCTCTTCCACTCCACGTGAGCCACCTACCTCTATTGTCGCCAATTGGGTCTACTCTACTATAAATCAGCAATCTCAATCGAGCCATCGATACTATTTCATAATCTTACTAGGTACTCAATTGTTTTAGTACCTCTAATACTCCAGAATGACTATTTCAGATCTTCTCCACTCTTTTCTTAAACCTCCAATCCTTGTGTCTACTCTCTCTCTACCATAGCAGATGACTATGACAGATAATATCATTTACTTTATCAAAAGATTGACGCACTAGGCAGAGCCTCCACTTCCCACATTACCTAGTGTAGGACTTTTCCTCCTGTAACAGTGGAGGAGGTGTCTGTTCTTCTCAGAAGCCCATTCCTTCCACTGGTATTTGTAGACTTTTTCCGCCCTCCTTTTCACACTATCAACAGTTTCTTTTCTCGTCTATTGTTTCAACCTCTTTCTCTCAAATGGACCCTTCTCAGTAGCAGGTAAATTTTTCCCATCTTAAAAATAATGTCTCCTCAACTCCACACTCTCCTGAAGTTATCAGTACTTATTCTCCCCTGCCAAAATAAACTCAAAAGAGTTGTCTGCATTAACTTTTGGCCTACTCCAAATATGCTTCCTCCCCATCACCCTGAAAGTGGTTTCACTCAGGTCACCAATGATCTTCATGCCATTAAATTCAAAGAGTTCTTTCAATCATTATCTTCCTTAATATCTCAGTGGCATTTGACGTTATTGATTGCTTCCTCTTTGTTCAGATACTTTCTCCCATTACCCTCTTTTCTTTGTTTTTCTCCTCCCTCTCTGATAATGCCTCATTGGTTTCCTTTGGGAGCTCATTTTCCTCTAACTGGCTTTTAAATGTTGGCATTCCTCAAATCTGCATTATCTTCTCCCCTTATATGCTTTCTCTAGGAAATCTCATCCATGATTATGGTATGTATCTCATTTTTATATCTCTACTGAGATGATGAAAGTGCAACTCAAGTTCAACACATCCAAGAACAAACCTAGGATCTCTTCCTTGAGATCTTTCCTAGTCCATATTTGGGAAGACCAACATTGTTTTTACATTGAGGATTACTTTAGGTGGTGGTTCAGTTCAGTTCACTTCAGTTCAGCCGCACAGTCGTGTCCGACTCTTTGCGACCCCATGAATCACAGCACGCCAGGCCTCTCTGTCCATCACCAACTCCCGGAGTTCACTCAAACTCATGTCCATAGAGTCGGTGATGCCATCCAGCCATCTCATTCTCTGCCGTCCCCATCTCCTCCCACCCCCAATCCTTCCTAGCATCAGAGTCTTTTCCAGTGAGTCAACTCGTCGCATGAGATGGCCAAAGTATTGGAGTTTCAGCTTTAGCATCAGTCCTTCCAATGAACACCCAGGACTGATCTGCTTTAGAATGGACTGGTTGGATCTCCTTGCAGTCCAAGGGACTCCCAAGAGTCTTCTCCAGCACCACAGTTCAAAAGCATCAATTCTTCAGCGATCAGCTTTCTTCACAGTCCAACTCTCACATCCATACATGACCACGGGAAAAACCATAGCCTTGACTAGACGGACCTTTGTTGGCAAAGTAATGTCTCTGCTTTTTAATGTGCTATCTAGGTTGGTCATAACTTTCCTTCCAAGGAGTAAGCGTCTTTTAATTTCCTGGCTGCAATCAGCATCTGCAGTGATTTTGGAGCCCCAAAAAATAAAGTCTGACACTGTTTCCACTGTTTCCCCATCTATTTCCCATGAAGTGATGGGACCAGATGCCATGATCTTTGTTTTCTGAATGTTGAACTTCAAGCCAAACTTTTCACTCTCCTCTTTCACTTTCATCAAGAGGCTTTTGAGTTCCTCTTCACTTTCTGCCATAAGGGTGGTGTCATCTGCATATCTGAGGTTATTGATATTTCTCCCGGCAATCTTGATTCCAGCTTTTGCTTCTTCCAGCCCAGCGTTCCTCATGATGTACTCTGCATATAAGTTAAATAAGCAGGGTGACAATATACAACCTTGACATACTCCTTTTCCTATTTGGAACCAGTCTGTTGTTCCATGTCCAGTTCTAACTGTTGCTTCCTTACCTGCATACAGGATTCTCAAGAGGCAGGTCAGGTGGTCTGGTATTCCCTTCTCTTTCAGAATTTTCCACAGTTTATTGTGATCCACACAGTCAAAGGCTTTGTCATATTCAAAGAAGCAGAAATAGATGTTTTTCTGGAACTCTCTTGCTTTCTCCATAATCCAGCGGATGTTGCTTTAATCTCCAGGGCTCTCTCAGTTATGTCATTCACTGACAACCTTGATTCTAACTTTCATCTTTCCTGCTTAAATTTAAAGCTATTTCCTCATGTTCCTCCTAATAACGTTAGAAGTACACTGCCCTAGCTATTTCCAAAGAGTTCTTAATAAAGGTTATTGTCGTGGGCTGGATATATGTCCCCACATTTCACAGTACAGAGAATTGAGGTTCCATCTGTTTTACTGTATGTGGGCTACTTTTGGTATTCAGGTATTAAGGGTCTTGTAAGATGATCACGATGGTGTGATCACTCACTTAGAGCCAGACATCCTGGAATTTAAAGTCAAGTGGGCCTTAGAAAGCATCACTATGAACAAAACTAGTGGAGATGATGGAATTCCAGTTGAGCTATTTCAAATCCTGAAAGATGATGCTGTGAAAGTGCTGCACTCAACATGCCAACAGATTTGGAAAACTCAGCAGTGGCCACAGGACTGGAAAAGGTCAGTTTTCATTCCATCCCAAAGAAAGGCAATGCCAAAGAATGCTCAAACTACCACACAATTGCACTCATCTCACATGCTAGTAAAGCCATGCTCAAAATTCTCCAAGCCAGGCTTCAGCAATATGTGAACCGTGAACTTCCAGATGTTCAAGCAGGTTTTAGAAAAGGCAGAGGCACCAGAGATCAAATTGCCAACATCCGCTGGATCATCAAAAAAGCAAGAGAGTTCCAGAAAAAAAAATCTATTTCTGTTTTATTGACTATGCCAAAGCCTTTGACTGTGTGGATCATAATAAACTGTGGAAAATTTTGAAAGAGGTGGGAATACGAGACCACGTGACCTGCCTCTTGAGAAACCTATATGCAGGTCAAGAAGCAACAGTTAGAACTGGACATGGAACAACAGACTGGTTCCAAATAGGAAAAGGAGTATATCAAGGTTGTATATTGTCACCCTGCTTATTTACCTTATATGCAGAGTACATCATGAGGAACGCTGGGCTGGAAGAAGCACAAGCTGGAATCAAGATTGCTGGGAGAAATATCAATAACTTCAGATATGCAGATGACACCACCCTTATGGCAGAAAATGAAGAGGAACTCAAAAGCCTCTTGATGAAAGTGAAAGAGGAGAGTGAAAAAGTTGGCTTAAAGCTCAACATTCAGAAAACTAAAATCATGGCATCTGGTCCCATCACTTCATGGGAAATAGATGGGGAAACAGTGGAAACAGTGTCAGACTTTATTTTTCTGGGCTCCAAAATCAATGCAGATGGTGATTGCAGCCAGGAAATTAAAAGACGCTTACTCCTTGGAAGGAAAGTTATGACCAACCTAGACAGCATATATTAAAAAGCAGAGACATTACTTTGCCAACAAAGGTCCGTCTAGTCAAGGCTATGGTTTTTCCCGTGGTCATGTATGGATGTGAGAGTTGGACTGTGAAGAAAGCTGATCGCCGAAGAATTGATGCTTTTGAACTGTGGTGCTGGAGAAGACTCTTGGGAGTCCATTGGACTGCAAGGAGATCCAACCAGTCCATTCTAAAGCAGATCAATCCTGGGTGTTCATTGGAAGGACTGATGCTGAAGCTGAAACTCCAATACTTTGGCCACCTCATGCAACGAGTTGACTCACTGGAAAAGACTCTGATGCTAGGAGGGATTGGGGGTGGGAGGAGAAGGGAACGACAGAGAATGAGATGGCTGGATGGCATCACCGACTCTATGGACATGAGTTTGAGTGAACTCCGGGAGTTGGTGATGGACAGGGAGGCCTGGCATGCTGTGATTCATGGGGTTGCAAAGAGTCAGACACGACTGAGTGAATGAACTGAACTGAGAGAATGAACTGAACTGAGACAGCATATTAAAAAGCAGAGACATTACTTTGCCAACCAAGGTCTGTCTAGTCAAGGCTATGGTATTTCCCGTGGTCATGTATGGATGTGAGAGTTGGACTGTGAAGAAAGCTGATCGCTGAAGAATTGATGCTTTTGAACTGTGGTTTTGGAGAAGACTCTTGAGAGTCTCTTTTACTGCAAGGAGATCCAACCAGTCCATCCTAAAGATCAGTCCTGGGTGTTCATTGGAAGGACTAATGCTGAAGCTGAAACTCCAATACTTTGGCCACTTCATGCAAAGAGTTGACTTATTGGAAAAGACTCTGATGCTGGGAAGGATTGGGGGTGGGAGGAGAAGGGGACGACAGAGGATGAGATGGCTGGATGGCATCACCGATTCGATGGACATGTGTTTGAGTGAACTCCGGGAGTTGGTGATGGACAGGGAGGCCTCGCGTGCTGTGATTCATGGGGTTGTAAAGAGTCGGACACGACTGAGCTACTGAACTGAACTGAACTGAGGAGTCAACTGTTGTAAAACTATGGGGGGTCAAATCCATGCCTCTCAATGTAGGGGACTGGTTCTCACCTGAACTGTGGACTAATAAATGGTATCTATCATAATCCTGAGGATTACCTGAGAAAGAAATGTATTTGTCAGAGAGTGAACCAGGACTGAGGGGGAGGCCTCTAGAAAGTCTGGGAATCAGGTTTCTGTGGTGTTGGCTGGGAGGGAATTTTGCCCTCAGATGCTTCCTTGCTGAAGCTGGAGGTGAGTGGTCTACCCTGTGAACATGGGCCAGGGGCAGAGAGGGAAGGAGCCTGGCCTCTGATCCTTCAGAGCTTGAATGTAGTACAGACAGAGTGTGAGTCCCAGAGAAGAGTTAGCCATGGTTGGCTCAGAGGTGTTGCTGTGGAAGCTGGGTTGTTTGGGTTTCTGTCATTACCCTGTGCTCCCCGCTGAATACTTTAGGAAGCTCTTCGTGTAAATGCTTCCCACTGCCTCTGCTGTGCCCAGGGAAACCCCAAAATTGATTTTGTAGCCCTCTTAGCCCAGAGTGTTAAAAAGAGAGTGTCATATGGCTGAAGCTGGGTATATGGCAGCAGGTTCAATGAGAAAGAGGCAGAACCCTACCAGGGGGCCCACTATGGAGGTCCTGCGAGTGAGAGCTTCCCTCCTGCATATCCTCCTTCCCAAGGTTATCATTGCTCTAGTCTGAGAGACTCCATGTTCTGTTTTGCCAAAGGAGTAACAGTGGTAAGATCAGAGTGAGGCCTAGGGCCCTAAAGGTAAGGGAGATTTAATAGACCAGAGTTGGGAGGCAACCATAGCCTCTTTCCCATGCTCTTTTCAGTGCATAATGAGGGGACTGGTTTCTTTATTCACTGGGTACTTTCTCATGGGTTAACAAGGGACCTATCTATAGAGACAAGTAGATTTTCCAGTCCAGATTTTCTATCCAGCACTGCTCTTTAGATCCTCTCTGGAACCAGTCCCCTAGGCTGGGCAAGGCCTTGGTCAAAAGGCTCCCAGTCTGGGATCCAGTGCTGATTGCCAGAAAGTCTCCTTCTGCAGTTTCTTGTGTTGTCAAGCCTAGTAAAAATGGTGAAATGTAGGCCTCCATCCTCCACAACTCAATACCAAGTCACTGCCTGTTTCATCTTCTGACACCAGCAGAGATGAATATAGAAGGGAACTGAGTGGAGATTGTAATGCAACAGAGCTGGGCTGAACCCTAGAGTCCAAATTACCTTGAATGCTGCTTAATCTATGATCTGGGACCTTGAAGGAAGGAAGGCCTGGATTTCCTAGACTTGAGCTTTTCCCCCAGTCCCTCCCATAACCTGTTCCTGCACTGATTCTGACTGGGGTCCGCATCCTGGCATATGCTGTGCTTTGGCTCTGTAGCTGTCTTGTCCCCTGGAGGGTCTGTGATTCTCCTCCTTAGTTTTGGGGTATAGCATGGTAATTTAAGCCTTCCTAGGTGGCACTAGTGGTAAAGAATCCTCCTGAAAATGCAGGAGACTTAAGCCACGTGGGTTCAATCCCTGGGTTGGGAAGATCCCCTGGAAGAATGAATGGCAACCCACTCCAATATCTTGCCTGGAGAATTCCATTGACAGAGGAGCCTGGTGGGCTACAGTCCATAGTGTCACAAAGAGCTGGACATGACTAAAGTGACTTAGCACTCATGCATGCACAGTGATTTAAAAGTTGCCTCTTTCAGCTGACCTTGTGAGCTCTAGTCTATGGCTCCCACCCTCTTTGGCAAGCAGCACATTGTAGTAAAACCAGTACAGACTTTAGAGTCAGGCAGACCTGGCCTGGTTTTCCTTCCCAGCCCAGCACAAGCCATCAGAGCCTATCAGTTTCCTTATCAGCAAAATGGGAAAAAATAACTACTTCATAAGGCTTTTGTGCAGATAAAATGTCATGGTGGCTCTGAAGTGTCTGCTATATGGCCCTCAGTATGTATTGGTCCACCCTGCCACCCTGAACTGTTTCTTGAAGCACAAGGTGCATGCATGCTAAGTTATGCCTGACCTTTTGCGGCCCCATGGACTGTAGCCCTCCAGGCTCCTCTGTCCATGGGATTTTCCAGTCAAGAATACTGGAGTGGGTTGCCATTCTCTTCTCCAGGGGATGGTCCTGACCCAGGGATCGAACCCGTATCTCCTGTGTCTCCTGCATTGGCAGGCAGATTCTTTACCACTGTGCCACCTGAGAAGCCCCTGTAGCACAAGGTAGGTATTTACTTTTTGTCTCTCATGGTGTCTTTATTCTGCTGCTTGAGACACTAGCAGGTTATTAAGTCTGGTTCTTGGCTAAGAGAAAATGCTGTGTATATTAGAGGCTTGTGGGCTGGGTGCTTGTCTTCATGCCTCTCTGGATAAACATCCTCTGAGATCCAGAGAAAGGGAGCCTCCATGCTGTTGCTGCTCAGGTATGATTGGGAGAAAGGTGTGTGAAGGGGTGTTGGGGGAAGTAATTCCCACCCTCAGGATAAATAATGCAGAGGGAGAAAGCCTCACAGACCTTCTAGTGGGCATCTCAGAAGGGAGTCAGGAGATAGAGCACAACCTCTTCAATCTCAATCTTCTCAATCTGGGAATTTTGGAAGATGGAAACTTCACCAGTTCATATTCATTTCACTGTAATGCTTCACCAAACCTAGTATGTGCAATGTGTTCCTTCTGCTCTGTATTGCCTTGGTGGTAAGACAGGAAAGGAGGGACTTTCCTGGTGGTCCAGTGGTTGGGATTCTGCCTTCCAACGGAGGGGTTATGTGTTCGATCCCTGTTCTGGGAACTAGGTTCCCTCATGCTGCGGAGCAATTAGTCCTGTGTGCCATAACGAGAGAAGCCCGTGTAACACAGCGAAGGATCCTGCATACTGCAACAAAGATCCTGTGTGCTACAACTGAGACCTGACACAGCCATAAATAATAATATTAAAAAAAAAGACAGAAAAGGAAAGGAGACCGAATCCCTAGGTCTTCAGGAAGGAAGCCAGTGGGTCTCTTGGAGTTGGTATGAAGTTTACACATGGTTTGGTAGCTTAGGAGGAAACGCATGGGAGAGGCTTCCTTCTGCAAGGTATCCCTCAGGGAAGCTCATCACCTTGGTCCAAAATCTGAGCCTCTTTATTCTATCAGCTCCATGGTCTTTTGAACCCCTTTGGGGCTCTGATATGTCAGTCAGCAGTCTCTTTTTTCCTGTTCTGAACTCTGAGCTTGGTTTTGGACTCTCCCAATTATGACCTATTTTGTAGGAGTGCTTTTGGCTTTCAGCTCATTTGCAGGATGTGAATGGCCAGTGTCTTCTGAGTTTAGTAATGAATTAAGCTTGAACTGGTTACCAGACTCCCCTTCTTCCCCAAGAAATCACTGATGATTCACTCTTTTGGTATACCCAAGGGGAAGGTGAAACTCTAGGAAGAGTGCCTGCATTGCCTTCTTACAATATCTGGGTACCTTAAATTTATGGACCTTAAAAGAAGGTGGCTTTTCCAGGCCAGAGAAACCAGCATGGTTTCCCAGCAATGACGTGGAATAAAAGTCATTGCTAGAATGATCTGGGGGAGAAGTTGAAGCAGCTGATCAGAAGTTCTAGGCTCACACAGCTTAGCCTAGAATATGTAAAGTTGGAGAATGTTTCTATGTGAGAGTCAGTTGCGGGGGGGAGATTTCTGTGCACAGATGTAGTAAGTTGCGTGTGTGCTCAGGTGTGTCTGACTCTTTGCAACCCTATGGACTATAGCCCATCAGGCTCCTCTGTCCATGGAATTCAACAGGCAAGAATACTGGAGTGGGTTGCCATTCCCTTCTCCAGGGAATCTTCCCGACCCAGGGATTGAATCCACGTCTCTTGCATTGGCATGTGAATTCTTTACTTCTGTGCCACCTGGGAGCCCCACAGACATAGTAAAGACTGAACTAAATTATTTGCAAATAACTGTCTTCCTCCTTTATCACGCCTTGGACTTCTTTGTTGTGGTATTTTCAGTCCCCGAGGCTGCCCCACTGTCCTGTAGCGTTTCATCTTCTCTAACTTCTCTGCTTGCTCTTTGGGCTGGCTCTATCCTCTACATTGGGTTCTATATGAACTGGGCTTCAGGGAGTGATGCTGCCCAGGATTGAGCTGCCCCGGCATGGCTCCATGCATAGGAACAAACAGATTCTAACCCAGGAGTTCTGAGTCTAGGCTAAGGGCTCTGTAATTTGGCCTCTGCTGCCCCCCCATGGTAACTGAGGTTACTTTTCCTCACCTGAGGTGACTTGCGAAATAAGGCTGTCAGATCTCCAAATTGCTGGCTGCTTTTCCTAGCTCCTTATGGCTTTTTCAACCCTCTCTGCAGTGCTGCCAAGAACATGGTTCTCAGTTGGGGCAGGAGAAAGACACAACTTGGTCAAGTCCTGAGACTGATAAGTCTCAGACCATCACTGAGAAGGGCTGCTGCTCACTTTGGCCTGTACCCAGACTTCCTCCGTCAGAGCTCTTCTAGGGATATGGAAAGTGAATGGAGAAACAGGGTGTTCAAGACACTGGGAAGGTTATAGTTCCTCTCAAAGCATGCTCAGTCTCAAAATTATCAGCACGAAGCCCCTTAAGATCCCCAAGCACCCATCTCAAAGTCTACCACAAGTAAGTATTCTCAAAGGCATCCTAAGTATGCCTTGAAGTTAACTTAGGTGTCGTGACTTAGCTTCTATTATTCTTTGCCAGGTAGCTCTGACAGGTCAAACATGATCCAGAACCCACCTGGCCCACCACTCACCCTCTGGGCTCTGGACACCTTTGGACATTAGGGCATGGATGGAAGAGGAAGCAGACTCTTTACCTGATGCAAAAGATGTAGGCTCCTCCATGGACCTCAGAAAAATGTCCCATTGCTCTCAGAGAGAGTACTGCTCTACCACTGAGCCAGAAAATGAGTTTAAAGCCAAGCCTGACTGCCCAGACAGAGATAAGAAGGTTTGGAGGGGTTTATGCCTCTCTGAATATGAGCTTGCAGAGTAAGGATACCACCAGCATCTCACCTCTCAGCTTAAGAATTAGGTGGGGAAAGGGCTCCTGGAAATATCAATAGATGTAGCGACTTTCATCTTGGGCTCTAAGTCCATCCATCAGCAAGCTGGGAAACTGCTGCTCATCTTCACTTTTGGCTCCTTCCTTCAGGTATTCCTTATACAAATCCTTCCTGTATCCAAGACCCTATCCCATCCCAGAGGAAGAACTTGACCTATCTAGGGGCAAAGTTGGAGACCTGGAGTCATAATAATAAAGACCTCTAGGCGCTTTATATGTATTATTTCATTAGTCCTCATAAAAACCTTGTGAAAGAGGGATCACAACTCTTTTTTACAGATGAATAAACCAAGGCTCAGAGAGGTGAGATTACCAGTCTCACAGACAGGTCTTGGAGGGTTATCTGGTTTTTAAGCCAGGATTCTAATAGAATCTGCCACCTTTTGTTGTTTTAGATCCCTTCCTCTTCCATACCCTTTGTATCCTGCTGCTGCTGCTGCTGCTAAGTCACTTCAGTCGTATCTGACTCTGTGTGACCCCATAGACGGAAGCCCACCAGGCTCCCCCGTCCCTGGGATTCTCCAGACAAGAACACTGGAGTGGGTTGCCATTTCCTTCTCCAATGTGTGAAAGTGAAAAGTGAAAGTGAAGTCGCTCAGTCGTGTCTGACCCTTAGCGACCCCACGGACTGCAGCCTACCAGGCTCCTCCATCCATGGGATTTTCTAGGCAAGAGTACTGGAGTGGCTTGCCATTGCCTTTTCCGCTTCGTATCCTGCTGAATGCCAAATTTATAGATTTTACTTTAAATAGCTTCTATATCTGCTCCCTCCCCTCTCCCTTTCTTTCCTTCCTCTTGTCTCCCATATTCTGTCTCAATTGAGATAAAATTTACATACAGTGAAATGTACTTATCCCAAATGTAATAACTCAATGAATTTTTATTAAGTCAAAGTATAAAATATTTTTATCACACTTGAAAGTTCTCTCATTTCTACTTTCAGTTACTCCTTGGCCCCTGTAGGCACCATGCATATATTTTCTGTTACTGTTATAGAATTTCATATAATGAAATAACAGTATATACTTTTTAGGGTTCTACTTATTTTGGTCATATAATGTTTTTATATTCTACATTTTATTGTGTTTATCAGATACTTTATCCCCCTCTTTTTGGAAACAGCTTTATTGAGATATAATTCACATACCATACAATTTACCCATAGAAGTGTACAATAAACTGATATTTAGTATATTCACAGACTCATGTAACCATCACCATACCGATTTTAGAATATTTTCATTAACCAAAAAAGAAACCCTAAACCCCTTTGCCACCACAATGCAGCTCCCCGGTCCCTACCCCCAGCCCTAAACAACCATTAATCTATTCTGTTTCTCTATAGATTTACCTATTATGAACATTTCATACCAATGGCATAATATGTTTTTACTGTGACTGACATCTTTCACTTGGGCTTCCCAGGTGGCGCTAGTGGTAAACAAGCTGCCTGACAATGCAGGAGACAAAGAGACACAGGTTCAATCTCTAAGTCGGGAAGATCCCCTGGAGGAGGACATGGCAACCCACTGCAGTATTCTTGCCTGGAAATTCTCATAGATAGGGGAGCCTGGCGGGCTACTGTCCACAGGGTCACAAAGACTGAAGCTACTTAGCACACACACATGCATCTTTCATTTAGCATAGTGTTTTCAAGGCTCATTCATGCTTAACATGTATCCATAAGTACTTCATTTCTTTTTATGGCTAAATAACATTTCATCGTATGGATGCACATTTTGTTCATCCATTCGTCAGTCAATGCACATTGGGTCTGTTCCCACCCTTTAGCTGTTCTGAACAATGCTGCTATGAATATGCATGTACAAGTCTTTGTGTAGACATGTTTTAATTTTTCTTGTCTCTTAAGGTAACCGTGTGTTTACATTTAGAGCAACTGCCAAGTTGGGAATGTCTTAATTTTTCCTTCATTTTTGAAAAACAGCTCCCCCGTCCCTGGGATTCTCCAGGCAAGAACACTGGAGTGGGTTGCCATTTCCTTCTCCAATGCATGAAACTGAAAAGTGAAAGTGAAGTCACTCAGTCATGTCCGACTCTTAGCGACCCCATGGACTGCAGCCTACCAGGCTCCTCCGTCCATGGGATTTTCCAGGTAAGAGTACTGGAGTGGGGTGCCATTGCCCTCTCCCTGCATCCTTGCTAGCATTTGGTATTGTCACTATTTTTTATTTTAGCCACTCTGATAGGTGTGTATTAATAATTCATTATGGTTTTTATTACCATTTCCCTAATGATGTGCTTATTTGCCCTTGTATACAGTCTTTAGTAAAATGTCTGTTCATGTTTGTTGCACATATTGTAATTAGATTATTTGCTTCTTTAATTATTGAGTTTTGAGAGTTCTTTATATATTCTAGGTATGAATCCTTTGTCAGATGTGTGCTTTGCAAATAATATTCCCAGTCTTTGTTTTTTCATTCTCTTAAAAGTCTTCTGCAGAGCAATAGATTTTAATTTTTTATGAAGTTCAATCTGTCAGTTTTTCCTTTTACAGACTGGGCTTTTGATGTTTATTTGTGATGTGCCTTGGTTTGGGTTTTGTTAGAGTTATTCTTTATGGTGTTCACTCAGCTTCTTCCATGGGTAGGCTTATGTATTTCATTAATTTTAGGAAGCTTCAAAGATTACTTTTTCAACAATTCTTTCAGTTGCATTCTCTTCCCATTTGGGAACTCTGATGAAAAGAATGTTAGATTTTTGTTTTGTCCCTCAGGCATCTGAGATTCACTTTATTTTGTTCTCAATCCTTTTTGTTTCTGTTCATCAGATATAGTTAATTCTATTGACCAGTCCTCAAATTTACTGATTTTATCCTCTGTCATCTCCACTCTACTATTAAGCCCATGTGGCAAGTTTTGTATTGTATTTTCCAGTTCCATAATTTCCATTTTTTGTAACTTCCATTTATTTTCTGAGATTTTCTGTTTTTCACTTTTTTCCAGTGAATGTGTAACTGCTTGTTGAAGCATTTTTATGATGGCTGTTTTATGATCCTTGACAGATAGCTCTAACATCTGATTCATCTTGGTGTTGGTGTTATTTGATTGTTTTTTTTTTCTCTTGTTCATGTTGTGATTTTTCTGGCTCTGAGTCGTCTTATGTATGAAGAGCCAGATGATTTTTATTGTATCTTGGACGTTTTGGCCATTACGTTGAAACACTGTGGGTCCTATTTAAATCTCTTAGCAGGCAATTCATCCCGTTTAGGTAGAGCACACCGGTCCTGGCTTACTTTTGTAGGTTCTGGTTTCAATGATAATTTAATTTTCATAGCCTTTGCTATTATCTGTTCATTTCCTTGACTTATCTGGTACTGCTTGGGTTCTCATTGGTCTCTGCAGAAGCACTTTTCTCAAGTCAGACTGCCTAGTGCATGTTGATGGGGAAAGGGATTCTCTACAGGGAAGAAGGATGCTTCCTGGTCCAAGCCGCTTATGGTGGGGTCTCCCTCACCACTGGCCCTGCCTCTCACTTATTTTGGAGGGATGTCTCTGGCTCTGTGGGAGAAGGAGCTTTCTTTCTGTCCAGGTGCTTCTTGTGGCAGGATTACCCTCCTGTCTGTGGGAGATTGAGTGGCTTCAGGCCCAGATGACTTGTTGCAATGGGATTTTCCTTGTTGGTACCCATGAGCTGCCATATTCCATGTCCCTGGTTGGGGCAGAGGAGTCTCAGGCCCACGGGTACAAATAAATTTGCAGGCCTATGTCATTTGTTATGGTGGGGTACCCCGTGCTGATACTGTCTGGCCACATATTTTCTCTCTGTGGTGGAAGAGATTCTTGGATCTGGTGTGAAAGAAGAAACTTGTTTTGGTTACTTATTGTCAGAAGTGATCCCCGTTTATCTCCCTTGCCAGTGTTGCTAAGATCACTTGGGGTTGTTACTGGGGCTCCTGTTCCATCTGGGGAAGAAATGAATCTACCTGGTTTCCTTGTGTTACTAGATTGAGGGTCAATTATGATAGGCCTGGGTCAACATCTGTCCTGTAGGAGATTCTTAGATGCCCTGCTGATGTCCCTTTCCTGAAGTCCATGGCTCTCTAAACATTTCATTGTCATCTTTCTACCTTTCACAGTTCTCTTTTTATTTCCTCACATGCTGGTTCCAGGATTTCTAGTTGCAGCAAGGAGAGTAGGGATGAGTAAATCTATACCGTCACATCTGGTGTCACGGAAGCCTAGGTCACTTTACTGAATACAATTTTTTTTTTCAGAATGAAAAATATAATTGTTAGTTTAATTTAAAATATTCAATTGACAGATTAAATAGCAAATTAGACAGAAATAGACTGTTAGTGATCAGAAAAATAGATCTGAAGAAATTGTTCAGAATGCAACAGAAAGAGAGAGAAAGTGATAGGAATTATAAATAAGAAATTAAAAGATATGGATGGTAGAATGAAGCAATATATCATAAATCTAATTGCATTTCTAGATGGAGAGAATGAAGAAAATGAGAGAGAAACAAAATTCAAAGAAAAACAGCTGATAATTTTCCATTATTGATGAAAGACATGAATACTTAGATTTGGGAATTACAATAAATCTCAGGCAGAACAAAGACAAAGAAAGCTGTATGGTAAAAAGATAGAGACACATTGTGGTAAAAAGATAGAGAATGTCTGAAAAGGGGCCAAGCAGAAATAAGGAATTATTTCCAAAGCAATGATTATTAAACTGAGAAGAGACTTCTCAAAAGCAACAAAGTCAGAAGATAGAGGAATAATACTTTCAAAGTGTCAAGGGAAAATATCTGTCAACCTAGAATATTTATCCTTGAAAAGTCAATATTGATAAATAAGAGCCAAATAAAGACATTTATATATATATATATAAAATCAGATCCTCACTAAAGATCTTATCAAATTTCCAGAAAGAAGAATGAAATGAGAAAAAGAATAATGAGCAAAGAAACTTAGATAAATATAAACAACCATTTGCTATGGGAAACACTATAGTGACTGAGTTGGGAGTTTAAAAAAGGGTGCAATTAATTTATTGGACAACATCAAGTAAGCTGAGGGGGTGATCAGCATTAAAGCATTAGAAGATCTTTGTATCATTTGAGAGAAAGGTGAAGTGAAGTGAAGTTTCTCAGTTGTGTCAGACTGTTTGCAATCCCATGGACTGTAGCCTACCAGGCTCCTCCATCCATAGAATTTTTCAGGCAAGAGTACTGGAGTGGGTTGCCATTTCCGTCTCCAGAGGATTTTTCCCACCCCAGGGATTGAACCCAGGTCTCCCACATTGCAGGCAGACACAACCTTCAGAGCCACAAGGGAAACCAGAAGGTAGAAATAGTAATTAAACTTAGACTTGGTTCATTTAAGTATGAATATTGAAATTTAATAGTAACTACTAAAAGAATAGAAAATGGAGCATACAACATACAAACTAGTAGAGGGAAAAATTGAACAAGAAAACCTCAATTACTTGTAAATAAGACAGAAAAGGAGAAAAAAGAAGCATAAAAAGTCAGAGTAAATATAAAACATTAAATTAGATAGTATGAATAAATAAAAAAATATGACAGTGATCAGAATAAATGTAATTTGATGAAATCCACCAAAGTACTGAAATTTTAAATTGATAATTGGGCCTTAGGAAGCATTATTATGAACAAAGCTAGTGAAAATGATGGAATTCCAGCTGAGTTATTTCAAATTCTAAAAGATGCTGTTAAAGTGCTACATTCAATATGCCAGCAAATTTGGAAAACTCAGCAGTGGCCACAGGACTGGAAAAGGTCAGTTTTCATTCCAATCCCAAAGAAGGGCAATGCCAAAGAATGTTTGAACTACAATACAACTGCACTCATTTCACTTGCTAGCAAGGTAATGCTCAAAATCCTTCAAGCTAGGCTTCAACAGTACATGAACTGAGAACTACCAGATGTACAAGCAGGATATAGAATAGGCAGAGGAATGAGAGATCAAATTGCCAACATCCATTAGATCATAGAAAAAGCAAGAGAATTCCAGAAAAAACATCTACTTCTGCTTCATTGACTGTGCTAAAGCCTTTGACTGTGTGGATCACAACAAACTGTGGAAAATTCTTCAAGAGATGGGAATACCAGACTACCTTACCTGCCTCCTAAGAAACCTGTATGCAGGTCAAGAAGCAACAGTTAGAACTGGCCATGGAACAATGGACTGGTTCAAAATTGGGAAAGGAGTACAACAAGGCTGTATATTATTACTCTGTTTATTTAACTATATGCAGAGTACATCATGAGGAATGCTGGGCTGGATGAAGCACAAGCTGGAATCAAGATTTCCAGGAGAAATATCAATAACCTCAGATATGCAGATGACACCACCCTTATGGCAGAAAGTGAAGAGGAACTAAAGAGCCTCTTAATGAAAGTGAAAGAGGAGAGTGAAAAAGCTGGCTTAAAGCTCAATATTCAGAAAACTAAGATCATGGCATCTGGTCCCATAACTTCACGGCAAATAGATGGAGAAACAATGGAAATAGTGATAGACTATTTTCTTGGGCTCCAAAATCACTGTGGATGGTGACTGCAGCCATGAAATTAAAAGACGCTCGCTCCTTGGAAGAAAAACTATGACAAACTGTGTTAAAAAGCAGAGACATCACTTTACTGACAAAGGTCCATATAACCAAAGCTGTTTTTTCCAGTAGTCATATATGGATGTGAGAGTCAGGCCATAAAGAAGGCTGAGTGCCGAAGAATTGATGTTTTTGAATTGTTGTGCTGGAGAGCACTCTTGAGAGTCTCCTGGACAGCAAGGAGATCAAACCAGTCAACCCAAGGAAATCAACCCAGAATATTCATTGGATGGTCTGATAGTGAAGCTGAAGCTCCAACATTTTGGTCACCTGATATGAAGAGCCAACTCATTGGAAAAGACCCTGATGCTAGAAAAGATTGAGGGCAAAAGAAGGGGTTGACAGAAGATGAGAGGATTGGATGGCATCATGACTCAATGGACATGAGTTTGAGCAAACTACAGGAGATAGTGAAGAACAGGGAAGCCTGGCATGCTGCAGTCCATGCGATTGCAGGGTTGGACATGACAGAGACTGAAAATTAATTTTTTTCAAAATCAAGTTATATATTGTTACAAAGGCATAGCTAAAACATCAAGACCGTGTGTATACTCTAGTCACAGTTCAATTAAATTAGGAAAGAGACACATGTTCATTGCAACACTATTTACAATTGCTAGGACAAGGAAGCAGCCTAGATGTCCACCGAGAGATGAATTGTTAAGGAAGTTGTGGTACATATACACAATAGAATATTACTCAGCTATAAAAAGGAACACATTTGAGTTAATTCTAATGTGGATGAAACTGGAGCCTGTCATACAGAGTGAAGTAAATCAGAAAGAGAAAGACAAATACTGTATGTTAATGCATATATATGGAATTTAGAAAGACGGTAATGATGATCCTATGTTAGTTCAGCTGCTCAGTTGTGTCTGACTCTTTGCGACCCCATGAACCGCAGCATGCCAGGCCTCCCTGTCCATCACTAACTCCTGGAGCTTAACCAAACCCATGTCCATTGAGTTGGTGATGCCATCCAACCATCTCATCCTTTGTCGTCCCCTTTTCCTCCTGCCCTCAATCTTTCCCAGCATCAGTGTCTTTTCAAATGAATCAGCTCTTCGCATCAGGTGGCCAAAGTACTGGAGTTTCAGCTTCAGCATCAGTCCCTCCAATGAACACCCAGGACTGATCTCCTTTAGGATGGACTGGTTGGATCTCCTTGCGGTCCAAGGAACTCTTAAGAGACTTCTCTAATACCACAGTTCAAAAGCATCAATTCTTCAGTGCTCAGCTTTCTTTATAGTCCAACTCTCACATCCATACATGACCACTGGAAAAACCATAGCCTTGACTAGATGGACCTTTGTTGACAAAGTATGATCCTATATGCAGGGCAGCAAAAGAGATACAGATGTAAAGAACAGACTTTTGGACTCTGTGGGAGAAGGTGAGGGTGGGATGATTTGAGAGAATAGCATTGAAATGTGTATATTACCATATGTAAAATAGATGACCAGTACAAGTTCGATGCATGAAGCAGGGCACCCAAAGCCAGTTCTCTGGGACAACCCAGAGGGATAGGGTGGGATGGGAGGTGGGAGGGGTGTTCAGGAAGGGAGGGACACATGTGTACCTGTGGCTGATTCATGCTGATGTATGGCAAAAACCATCACAATATTGTAAGGTAATTATCCTCCAATGAATATACTTAGATAAATTAAAAAAGAAGTCAGTGGTGAAAAAGTAACTTAAAAAATATATATAGAAAATTTGAGAATGATGTTTGATTAGCTCATAGGTCAAAGAAGCAGCCATAATGTAAATTAGAAAATACTTATAACTGAATGTTAATAAAAATACTTCATGTCAAAATCTAAAATTTACCAAAGGAATAGTGTACTTAGAGAGATTTATATCCTAAAGTACATTTATACAGAGACAAGAAAGAATGAGTATTTATATATTAAGTGCCCAAATTTGGAATTTAGAAAGGAAACAGTGAAATAAAGGAAAAGAAAGTAGAAGGAATGAAATCAAAGATAAGGGTGGGAATTAATAAAATTTAAAATGAAACTATAATAGAGAGAATTTAACTACCAAATTGATAATTGTAAAGATGAGCTCTTTGAAAAAACTTTTGATAATGCTAATCAATTAAAGAAATAAAGTAATAAATGAAAGGAGGTTCACAATTAGAAATACAGAAGATTTTAAAAATAATGTTATTATTATAGTTCAACCATTATAGAAATGCACTTAGGGAAAAAGCAATAATTTTGGAGACTAACATGACAACAAATATGGCACATCCATAATATAACACCTCCTGGGTCATCCGGTTGCTCAATTTCCAAAACATATTTAATTGCATCCACCTATTTCTGTACCACTGAGAAAGATACTGTTTTCTGTGGCATTAAGGAAGGTCAGCTGGTTGTTTTATTTTGAAGTGTTCAGGGTGAGATGACAACTGGATATTTAGATGAAGATGTCAAATAGAGATTCTGACTCATGTGCTTTTATTTCAGAAGAGAGTTTAGACCTGGAGATTGAGAGCTGTAATCTTTAAGGAATATATGCACCAAAGTCCTGGCACTAGATGAGGACACAGAGATGATGCACAGATACAGAAAAGGAAGATCAGGCACAAGCCCTGGAAACTTCTGACACTTAGAGCTGTGAAAAAATAGAAGAGCCACCAGAAGGCAAAGAAAGGATGTTCAATGAAAGAAAAATAATCCAGACCTGCAGGTTTTCTTAGAAGTTTAAGGAAAAAGGAATTTCAAGAAGGAGAATTTGACTATTGGATTGATTAGCCTCTGAGTGTTCAGATAACAGAAAGAAGTGACCCCTGGTTTTGGCAAGAGAGAGATTATTGTCTACCTTAAAAGAGCAGATTCATTGGATTACAGAGAATATAAACGTAACTAATTAGGGGGGCAGGAGCAGCGCACGGCAGAGAGGGGATACCCCACGTCCAAGGTCAGGAGCAGTGGCCGTGAGGACATACCCCACGTCCAAGGTAAGGAGCAGTGGCTGCACCTTGCTGGAGCAGCCGTGAAGAGATATTCCACGACCAAGGTAAGAGAAACTCAAGTAAGACGGTAGGCGCTGAGAGAGGGCATCAGAGGGCAGATGGACTGAAACCACAATCACAGAATACTAGCCAATCTGATCACATGGACCACAGCCTTTCTAACTGAATGAAACTAGGCCATGCCGTGTGGGGCTACCCAAGACGGATGGGTCATGGTGGAGAGGTCTGACAGAATGTGGTCCACTGGAGAAGGGAATGGCAAACCACTTCACTATTCTTGCCTTGAAAACCCCATGAACGATATGAAAAGACCAAAAGATAGGGTACTGAAAGATGAACTCCCCAGGTTGGTAGGTGCCCAATATGCTACTGGAGATCAGTGGAGAAATGACTTCAGAAAGAATGAAGGGATGGAGCCAAAGCAAAAACAACAGTTGTTGTTTGTGACTGGTGGATGTGACTGGTGATAGAAGCAAGGTCTGATGCTGTAAAGAACAATATGGCATAGGAACCTGGAATGTTAGGTTCATGAATCAAGGCAAACTGGAAGTGGTCAAACAGGAGATGGCAAGAGTGAATGTCAACATTCTAGGAATCAGCAAACTAAAATGGACTGGAATGGGTGAATTTAAATCAGATGACCATTATGTCTATTACTGTGGGCAGGAAACCCTTAGAAGAAATGGAGTAGCCATCATAGTCAACAAAAGAGTCTGAAATGCAGTACTTGGATACAATCTCAAAAACGACAGAATGATCTCTGTTTGTTTCCAAGGCAAACCATTCAATATCACGGTAATCCAAGTCTATGCCCCGACCAGTAACGCTGAAGAAGCTGAAGATGAATGGTTCTATGAAGACCGACAAGACCTTTTAGAACTAACACCCAAAAAAGATGTCCTTTTCATTATAGGCAACTGGAATGCAAAAATAGGAAGTCAAGAAATACCTGGAGTAACAGGCAAATTGGCCTTGGAGTACAGAATGAAGCAGGGCAAAGGCTAATAGAGTTCTGCCAAGAGAATGCACTGGTCATAGCAAACACCCTCTTCCAACAATACAAGAGAAGACTCTGCACATGGACATCATCAGATGGCCAATACCGAAATCAGCTTGATTATATTCTTTGCAGTCAAAGATGGAGAAACTCTATACAGTCAGCAAAAACAAGACCAGGAGCAGATTGTGGCTCAGATCATGAACTCCTCATTGCCAAATTCAGACTTAAATTGAAGAAAGTACAGAAAACCTGTAGACTACTCAGGTATGACCTAAGTCAAATCCCTTATGATTATACAGTGGGAGTGAGAAATAGAGTTAAGGGACTAGATCTGATAGACAGAGTGCCTGATGAACTATGGACAGAGGTTCGTGACATTGCACAGGAGCCAGGGATCAAGACCATCCCCAAGAAAAAGAAATGCAAAAAAGCAAAATGGCTGTCTGAGGAGGCCTTACAAATAGCTGTGAAAAGAAGAGAAGTGAAAATCAAAGGAGAAAGGGAAAGATATACCCATTTGAATGCAGAGTTCCAAAGAATAACAAGGAGAGATAAGAAAGCCTTCATCAGTGATCAATACAAAGAAATAGAGGAAAACAATAGAATGGGAAAGACTAGAGATCTCTTGAAGAAAATTAGAGATACCAAGGGAACATTTAATGCAAAGATGGGCTCGATAAAGGACCAAAATGGTATGGACCTGACAGAAGCAGAAGATATTAAGAGGTGGCAAGAATACACAGAAGAACTGTACAAGAAAGATCTTCATGACCCAGTTAATCATGATGGTGTGATCACTCACCTAGAGCCAGACATCCTGGAATGTGAAGTCAAGTGGGCCTTAGGAAGAATCACTATGAACAAAGTCAATGGAGGGGATGGAATCCCAGTTAAGCTATTTCAAATCCTAAAAGATGATGCTGTGAAAATGCTGAACTCAATATGTCAGCAAATTTGGAAAACTCAGCAGTGGCCACAGGACTGGAAGAGGTCAGTTTTCATTCCAATCCCAAAGAAAGGCAATGCCAAAGAGTGCTTAAACTAACGCACAATTGCACTCATCTCACACACTAGTAAAGTAATGCTCAAAATTCTCCAAGCCAGGCTTCAACAATATGTGAGCCATGAACTTCCAGATGTTCAAGCTGGTTTTAGAAAAGGCAGAGAAACCAGAGATCAAATTACCAACATCCTCTGGATCATGGAAAAAAAGCAAGAGAGTTCCAGAAAAACATCTATTTCTGCTTTATTGACTATGCAAAAGCCTTTGACTGTGTGGATCACAATAAACTGTGGAAAATTCTGAAAGAGATGGGAATATTAGACCTCCTGACCTGCCTCTTGAGAAACCTGTATACAAGTCAGGAAGCAACAGTTAGAACTGGACATGGAACAATAGACTGGTTCCAAATAGGAAAAGGAGCACGTCAAGGCTGTGTATTGTCACCCTGCTTATTTACCTTATATGCAGAGTACATCATGAGAAACGCTGGGCTGGAGGAAGCACAAGCTGGAATTAAGATTGCTGGGAGAAATATCAGTAACCTCAGATATGCAGATGCCACCACCATTATGGCAGAAAGTGAGGAAGAACTAAAGAGCTTCTTGATGAAAGTGAAAGAGGAGGTGAAAAAGTTGGCTTAAAGCTCAACATTCAGAAAACTAAGATCATGGCATCTTGTCCCATCACTTCATGGGAAATAGATGGGGAAACAGTGGAAACAGTGACTATCTTTATTTTTCTGGGCTCCAAAATCACTGCAGATGGTGATTGCAGCCATGAAATTAAAAGACGCTTACTCCTTGGAAGGAAAGTTATGTCAAACTAGAGAGCATGTTAAAAAGCAGAGACATTACTTTGCCAATAAAGGTCCATCTAGACAAGGCTATGGTTTTTCCCGTGGTCATGTATGGATGTGAGTTGGACCATAAAGAAAGCTGATCGCTGAAGAATTGATGCTTTTGAACTGTGGTGTTGGAGAAGACTCTTGAGAGTCCCTTGGACTGCAAGGAGATCCAACCAGTCCATTCTAAAGGAGATCAATCGTGGGTGTTCTTTGGAAGGACTGATGTTAAGGTTGAACTTCCAATACTTTGGCCACATGATGCCAAGAGTTGACTCATTTGAAAAGACCCTGATGCTAGGAAAGATTGAAGGCAGGAGGAGAAGGGGATGGCAGATGATGAGATGGTTGGATGGCATCACCGATAGACATGAATTTGGGTAGGCTCCGGGAGTTGGTGATGGACAGGGAGGCCTGGTGTGCTGCAGTTCATGGGGCTGCAAAGAGTTGGACATGACTGAGCAACTGAAGTGAACTGAATTAGATGGGAGTGGATTATTAGAGCAGAGAAATTCGAAACAATGCATAATGTGTACCTTCTTCCCATAAAAACATGGAAGTGATTTTTACTCTCTTGGGCTTTACAAATATAGTTTTACTCTGCTGTATGTGTTGACTATATTGAGACATTTTTATTGTTAGATAAATCTGAATCACCTTGGTGATAATAGGCCACACTTCAAGGTGATCTTTATTTAGAGATAAGGTGTTAACTTTACTTTAAATACTTTTATTCATTCATGAAATATTTTATGATTTTTATTCATCCTTTTACTCGGTTAATTGACACTCATTTATAAAAGTGTATGCAGATCTCTGTAGTAAATGCTTTGAGAAATACAAAGCTAAGGAGAAAATAAAAGCATCCTTTAAGAAGCTAGTCCTGGTAGATGTAGAGCAGCCAAAACTGATATTTATGCCATTATAATAAGATTAATTAAATAGAAACAATATGAGAGAAACAGCAATAATGAGCTTTTTGAAGTTAAAAGTTATCTAAAGGAGGTAGACTATATATCTGATGGTAAATCAGGAAAGGAGATGTATGTATAGTTGAGTTCCAAAATATTTTTATATATAAAGTTAGAGCCAAAAGAAAAAGAAAGGAAAACAAAACAAACAAGAAGAATAATTGATTATGCTTGGGAGATGATTCTCATTTTGTAACACAGAGTGCACCACAGGAAATAGAAAAATTGTGTGATTAATTTGAGTGGGCTGGGTAGTGTTAAGTGTTACTGTTTTATGTCCTTCTCTTACTCTTTCTATATTGTGCACAAATATTTTTATTAATTTTAAAAAGAATTACTTCTGTAAAATTACATATTTTACCAAAAAATGATCTTATTACCATGAACTATTTTATGACAATAATCTGAAATCTTAAACAAAATGGACAATATCCTGGGAAAATATAGCTTGACAAAAGTGACTGCAGAAGAAATGGAAAACCTGAATAGACCTATAAACCTTAAAGCAATACATCAATAGGTAGAATGCTACCATGTTCCTCACTCCAAATCTCACAACCTAGATGATTTCTCAGATGAGTTCTCTCCACATTCAAGAAGCAGATGAATCCAAACTCACACAAAACTTGTTCAGGGAATAGAAAAATAAGAAAAATCCCCCTCAGTTAATTTTATGGAGCTTTATAACCTTGATAACAAAACTGACCAGAACATTAAAATAAAGGAAAATTTATAGGTCAATCCCACACATGAGCATAATAAAAATCCTGTACAAAATATTAGTATCTCTGTGGAGAAATGTTAAAACTTTGTTGAAAAACATTAAAGAGATCTAAATGAGTAGAAAGGTAATTCCATATTCACAGATAGAAACACACACTATCGTGGATGTCAGTGATCTCCCAATATAATCTGTAAATTCAATACAATTCCAGTCAGAATCTCAACTGTTTTTTTTTCCTTTTTGGTGGAACTTAGAAAGCTGATTATAAATGTTATTTCAAAAAGCAAATGGTCAAGATTAGCAATAATCCTGTAAGGTAGGCACTGTTTTGTGCCTATTTCATATTTGAGAAAACTGAGGCAGAGAATGGTTAAATTGGTCAGGGTCACACAGCCAGTAAGCAGCAGAACCAGAACTCAAAATGAGGAAATTTGGTTCCAGATTCCACACTTTTAAATCCTCACTAGGGAATTCCTCGGGTGTCCAGTGTTAAGACTTCACTTTCACTGCTGAGGGTGTAGGTTCAAGCCCTGGTTCAGGAATTAAGATCCTACAATCCATGCAGCCAAAACATAAATAAAATTTTTTGTAAAATCACAGTAGATGATTTTGAAGAGCAATTTGTGGAATTCACTCTGCCTCATATTAAAACTAACAGAAATATAGTCTTTTATAGAGAGTGGTATTGGCACAAGAGAAGACACGTAGGTCAATAGAACAGAATAGAGAATCCAGTTCAGTTCAGTTCAGTCGCTCAGTCGTGTCCGACTCTTTGAGACCCCATGAATCACAGCATGCCAGGCCTCCCTGTCCATCACCAACTCCCGGAGTTCTCTCAAACTCATGTCCATCGAGTCTGTGATGCCATCCAGCCATCTCATTCTCTGTCGTCCCCGTCTCCTCCCACCCCCAATCCCAAAGGCCTCTTGATGAAAGCGAAAGAAAGAGTGAAAAGTTTGGCTTGAAACTTCAGAAAACGAAGATCATGGCATCTGGTCCCATCACTTCATGGGAAGTAGATGGGGAAACAGTGGAAACAGTGTCAGACTTTATTTTTTGGGGCTCCAAAATCACTGCAGATGCTGATTGCAGCCAGGAAATTAAAAGACGCTTACTCCTTGGAAGGAAAGTTATGACCAACCTAGATAGCATATTAAAAAGCAGAGACATTACTTTGCCAACCAAGGTCCGTCTAGTCAAGGCTATGGTTTTTTCCGTGGTCATGTATGGATGTGAGAGTTGGACTGTGAAGAAAGCTGATCGCCGAAGAATTGATGCTTTTGAACTGTGGTGCTGGAGAAGACTCTTTGAGAGTCCCTTGGACTGCAAGGAGATCCAACCAGTCCATTCTAAAGGAGATCGATCCTGGGTGTTCATTGGAAGGACTGATGCGAAAGCTGAAACTCCAATACTTTGGCCACCTCATGCGACGAGTTGACTCACTGGAAAAAAAAGAGAATCCAGAAATAGATCCAAAGACCAATCCTAAGGAGGAAGCTATAATTAGAATTCATTCATTCAACAAATGTTTATGAAGCATCAGCTATGTGGTTGGCACTAGAAATGTACCAGTGAATAAGAGACAAATCTCTTGTCTTGTGGAATTTACATTCTAATGGAGGAAGACAGAGAATAAATATTGTAAATCTATAATCTATCTTATGTAGTTTGCCATAGTGAAATGGGTATTATTGTGACAGCAGGAAGCAGTGAAATCAGCAGAAGCCTATGAGCCCTGTGGAACATATTGCTATAGGTAATGTTGAGGCAGTGGGAGGAGTGGTTAATAATTTCAGAGATCTGATATGGGGCCAATAGTACCTTTTCTTGTTTAGTTTAGGATTGACAGGACAGGTGGGGTAGGAGGATAGCCATCTCCCTAAATGTTCAGCATTTCCATTGTGATTAGCAGTGTTTGGCAAGAGAGATGCTTCCTTCAGGGTGTTGTCTTGGAACTTCCCCAAACCATTGATGGAGTTGTGACGGGTAGTGCAGGGAAGTGATAGAAATGGCATTCTCATTAATCACAGGATTATGGGTGAAGCATAACTGTCACACAGGACATTTGTGACGGACTTTTAATGAAGGCACTAGGATATCATGTGGTATAAGCAGGGGAGTGTCCTGTTAGATTTAGATATAAAGCCACAAAACATCCCTGTGGATCATATTCAGAATTTTTACTGTCCACAGAAACAAACTTCTGGAGTAGCATTGTGGAAGGAATTTCTTATATTTTTTAAGACTTAGAATTTTTAGAAATTGAATTATAGTTGATTTACAGTGTGTTAATTTGAGGTGTACAGCAAAGTGATCCAGTTATGTATACACACACAAACACACATATGTAAACTTCCCTGGTGGCGCTAGTGGTAAAGAATCCACCTGCCACTGCAGGAGCCATAAGAGATATAGGTTCAATCCCAGGGTCAGGAGGATCCCCTGGAGAAGAAAATGGTTACCCATTCCAGTATTCTTGCCTGGAGAATCCCATGGACAGAGGAGCCTGGCAGGCTGTAGTCCATGGGATCCCATAGAGTCAGACACGACTGAAGTGATTTAGCACTCAAATGCACACACACACACACACACACACACACACACATACATTTTCAGATTTTTTTTCCATTATATGTTATTATAAGATATTGAATGTAGTTCCCTGTGCTATACAGTAGTTTCTTATTGTTTATTTATTTTATATACAGTGGTATCTATTAATCCCAATTCTCAGTTTACCCCTCCCCCCTTTCCCCTTTGTAACCATAAAATTGTTTTCTATGTCTGTAAGTCTATTTTGGTTTTGTAAATAAGTTTATTCATATAATTTTTTTTTTGGTTACAAACAAACTCAACATTCAAAAAACTAAGATCATGGCATCCAGTCCCATCACTTCATGGCAAATAGGTGAGGAAACAATGGAAACAGTGACCAACTTTATTTTGGGGGCTTCAAAATCACTACAGATGGTGACTACAGCCATGAAATTAAAAGATGCTTGCTCCTTGGAAGAAAAGCTATGAACAATCTAGAAAGCATATTAAAAAGCAGAGACATTACTTTGCTGACAAAGGTCCATCTAGTCAAAACTATGATTTTTTCCAGTAGCCGTGTATGGATGTGAGAGTTGGACCATAAAGAAAGCTGAGCACTGAAGAATTGATGCTTTTAAACTGTGTTGTTGGAGAAGACTCTTGAGAGTCTCTTGGACTGCAAGGAGATCCAACCAGTCCATCCTAAAGGAAATCAGTCCTGAATATTCATTGGAAGGACTGATGTTGAAGCTGAAGCTCCAATACTTTGGCCACCCGACACGAAGAACTGACTTCTTAGAAAGATTGGGAAAGATTGAAGGCAGGAGGAGAAGGGGACAACAGAGGATGAGATAGTTGGATGGCATCACCAGCTCAATGAGCATAAGTTTGAGCAAACTATAGGAGATAGTGAAGAACAGGGAAGCCTGGCATGCTGCAGTCCATGGGGTTGCAAAGAGTTGGACACGACTGAGTGACTGAATTGAACTGATGAATGATATCATATAATATTTTTCTTTCTGACTTACTTCACTTAGTATGACAATCTCTAGGTCCATCCGTGATGCTGCAAATAGCCTTATTTCATTCTTTTTTATGGTTGAGCAATATTCTACTGTTTATATGTACTCTATCTTCTTTATCCATTTCTCTGTTGATGGATGTTTAGGTTGCTTCTACATCTTCACTATTGTCAATAGAGTGGCAGGAATTTCAAAAATACTGACCTTTCTGTTTCTTCAAACATACTCTCTCATTTTTACCTCAAGGTCTTTGTGCTTGCTGTAATCGTCTTTTTTCATACATTTGTGATATTTCAACTCAAATATTGCCTCTTTAAGATAGGCCTTTTCTGACTATCCTGTGTAAAGTGAACCCTCAGTCAGTCTCTATCACATCCCATTGATTAATAATCTTCTTAGCACTTATCACTATCTAAAGTTGTCTGGTGTATTTGATTACTAGTTTCCTTTTCTACTTTCTACTCAAATGTAATCTCCACGAAGACCAAAACCATTTCTTTTTGGATCAGTGCTTTATCTCAGGTACCTGATACAGCACCGGATGTAAAGTGCTCAATAAATATTTGTTGAGGAAAGAAGGAAGGAAATGTATCTGCCAGGGGGCAAAAGATATCTTGTCCTAGTGGAAGAAGAATTTGAAGCCGTCTGAGTTGATTTTGGCATCTACCAAGCAAGATTGTATATAACGAGTACGAGTAGTCGCTCAGTCGTGTCCGACTCTTTGTGACCCCATGGACTGTAGCCTACAAGGCTCCTCCGTCCATGGGATTTTCCAGGCAAGAGTACTGAGTGGGTTGCCATTTCCTTCTCCAGGGGATCTTCCTGACCCAGGTATCAAACCCGGGTCTCCTGCATTGCAGGCAGATGCTTTACCCTCTAAGCCACCAGGGAAGCCCCAGTACAGATTTAGCTTAATGTCTGTGCTTGATTGTTGCCATTAGCTGAAATCAGAAAGCAAGGTCTCAAAGCTTTCTGATCATAGAATTTATCAGGGTGAACCTGTAACATTGCCTTCACAACTCTGGCCTCTGAGAGAGGTCATTTCTCCCCATCCTCCCTCACCTCCACCACCTCTACTCCCTACTTCTAATTCTGGTTTTCTGGCTGCCTAGGAAGACATCTAACTTCTGGCATGAGCTGAATTTCTCTTTTTTGTTTGTTTTTCAGTCACTAAGTCTTGTCCAACTCTTTGTGAGCCTGTGCACTGAAGCGCACCAGGCTTGCCTGTCCTTCATTATCTCCCAGAGTTTGCTCAGACTCACATGCCATCCAACCACCTCATCCCTTCTCCTTTTGCCTTCAATCTTTCTTAGCATCAGGATCTTTTCCAGTGAGTCAGGTCTTCACATCAGGTGGCCGAAGTATTGGAGCTTCAGCTTCAGAATCAATCCTTCCAATGAATAGTCAGGGTTGATTTCCTTTAGGACTGATTGGTTTGATCTCCTTACAGTCCAAAGGACTCTCAAGTGTCTTCTCCAGCACCACAGTTGGAAAGCATCAGTTCTAAGGTGCTCAGCCTTGTTTATTGTCCAATTCTCATATCCGTACACAACTACTGGAAAAACCATAGCTTTGTCGGCAGAGTGATGTCTCTGCTTTTTAATACGCTGTCTGAGTTTGTCATGTCTTTCCTTCCAAGGAGCAAGTGTCTTAATTTCATTTTGCATTTTTTTCCTTAGGTGTTTTTGACTGCCATGATTTGAAAACTGTGTAATGTGATGAAAACTTTTAATGACTTGTCTTTACGGGATGAGAATTTAGTATGTAAAAATGGGGAAAGGGGCAACAATTCCATTAGCCCTCTTTTTACATTGAATGTTTCATTAAATACATTTTATTTCTTCCTTTTTTCCTTTTCTCTTTCTTCCTTTCCTTGTTCTCAGTATTGCGTTTGTAGTAACAAAATAGTGAGATTATATGTAAAATCTAAACTGCATGCTCTGGAAACATTTTTTTAAGATGCATTTTTCTTAAAAGGGTAGATATATGAAAACTTTCAGAATACAAAACAGCCAAAAATTTTGTAAATCTATTTATTTTTCATTTGGGCAGTAATGTGCTATATAGCCAAATAACATTTTAGATAAAATTGATTGACTCAATATAAACTGTTACAATGCATACTGATTGTATATTAAAATCTTATATATGACAAGTTAAAATAAAGAAAAACAGTGATGTTCTATGTTGTGAATGGTAGAGGAAAGGGGATACTCAAGGTAATTTTCGTAATAGGTAGTATTGACTATTCTAAGTCACTGTTTTGAATTGTTGTTGTTTTAGTCGTTAAATCATGTCCAATTCTTTTGCGACCCCATGGACTGTAGCCAGCTAGGCTTCTCTGTCCATGGGATTTCACAGGCAAGAATACAGGGGTGAGTTGCCATTTCTTACTCCAGGGGATCTTCCCAACCCATGGATCAATCCCAGGTCTCCTGCATTGTCAGGTGGATTCTTTACCACTGAGCCAGCAGGCAAGGCTCATGTTTTGAATACTGTGTATTTTGTGTGTGTGTGTGTGTTTATTTATTTTAATTGGAGGCTAATTACTTTACATTATTATATTGGTTTTGCCATACATTGACATGAATCTGAATTCATCTAAATGTTGATCTGTCCTATGAAGTAGTGCTATTGTTGTCATCATCATTTTACATATGGGGGAACTGCAGCATAATGATATCAAGTTACTTGTCCAATGTCACACAGTTAAGAAATGGAGCTTGAGTTGGATCCCAGGCAGTCTGACCCCAGAGACCTTTCTCTTAGCCAGTACACTGGCAGTCTTGATTCCTAATTGTTCTCCTTCCCACTTGGAATAATTGTCCTCAGCTGGAGACAGATGCTCAGGAGAAAAGTAATGGGAATTTGGATCCTCTAGGTACAAAGAAATCTCGAACCCTTGAAGGTCTCTCTTTGTATGTATGCATATTTATGCAAACTCATTTATTAATCCCTGCCTCAATAGTTTCACATATATCAATAAAATAGATTACAAAATATATTGATGAAAAATTCATTTGCCAATAGCAATAGCAAGCATAGAATGCCTAGGAATATACATTTAACAAAAAAATGCAAGATCCATAAGAAGAAAAGTACAAAATTCTACTGAGAAATATAAAAGACTTTGATAAATAGTAAAATATACCTTGTTCTTAGATAGGAAGATGCAATATTATAAAAGCTGTGCATTCTCTCATAATTAACCTGTAAATTTTCCCAATGATAATTCTAAGAGTTTGGTGGTTGTTTTTCTTTTTTTGAACTTTAAAAAATTATTCTAAGTTTATCTGGAAGAATAAATATTAAGGAGTAGCAAAAAAAATCTGCTAACTAAAACTAATAAGAGAGGATTTGCCCTATCAGATATTAAAATTTATTACAAAATTATAATAATTAAGATCCTGTACACTATCCTAAGAATAGAGAGATAGATCAGTACAATCAAAATAGAAAATCCAGAAATAAACCCAGAAATTAATGTGGAATTTATTGTGTTACAAAAGTAACTGCAGTTTACTAAGGAAAAGAAATATTCAATAACACTATTGGGACAACTAGCTAATTCTTTAGAAAACAGCTATATTAGTTCTTCATTCTTTATACCATGCAGATTTGGGATATAAAAATATAAAATATGAAAAAAATGAAACCATTAAACCAAGAGAAGGGAACATGAGGGAACATTTCTATAATCTCAGGGTATCAGAGGCCTTTTCAAGCATTATATAAAATGAACAAACCATAAAGAGAAGATTGATGGATTTGACTACATCAAAATGGAAAATTTCTGTGCAGCATAAAATGTCATAAACAAAATGGAAAGACAATGACAAATTAGAAAAGAGCACATGTGACACAGAAAGGCTAATCTCCTTCATCTCCTAATTACCTATTAACAAAAGGTTCAATATTCCAGTAGAAAAATGGGCAAAGGACATGAGCAGGAAAATCTTGCAAGAAAAATACACATGCACAAAAAAAAACTGAAGAGCTGTCCGACATCACCTTTATTTATTTATTTTTAAGTTATTTTAATTGGAGGCTAATTACTTTACAATATTGTATTGGTTTTGCTGTACATTGACATGAATCTGCCCTGGGTGTACATGTGTTCCCCATCTTGAACCCCCCTCCCACCTCCCTCCCCATATCATCCCTCTGGGTCATCCCAGTGCACCAGCCCCGAGCATCATGTATCATGTATCGAACCTGGACTGGCGATTCATTTCACATATGATAATATACATGTTTCAAAGGAATGCAAATAAGAACAACAATAAGATGGACTATGTCACCTTTTGGTTTATCAAGTATTTAAAAATACACTTTATTTTTAGAAAAGTTTCAAATTTACTGGAAAATTGAGAAGACATTACTAAGATTTCTTATAAATCCGGCACCCGGTTTTCCTTGTCATTAAGATATTACATAAGTATAGAACTTTTTTGTTTTTTTTACAATTAATGGACCAATATATTATTATTAACCAAAGTTAACTTTGGTTTCTTCAGAGTTCCTTACAAAGTTTCTTCAGAGTTCCTTAATTGTTACGAATGTTTTTTTTTCTGTTTCAGTATCCCAGGCAGGGATCCCACATTGCAGGTAGTTGTCATGTCTCCTTAGGCCTCTGTTGGCTGTGGTAGGTTTTCAGACTTTCCTTAACTATTCTGGAGGAATATTCTGGTCAGGTATTTTGTAGGATGTCTCACTATTGGAATTTGTCTGATGTTTTTCTTAGATAGGAGATAGGATAAGCCTGGAGTTGTGGATTATTGGGAGGGAGGACACAGTTTAAGTGCCATTTTCATCACATCATATCAAGGACGCATACTGTCAGCATGATTTTTATCTGTTGATATTGACCATCCTGAGGTGGTGTTTATCAGATTTCTCCACTGTAAACTTATGCTTTCACTCTCCTTTCTTTACTGTACTCTTTAGAAAGATGTTAACATGAAGACCACACTTAAGCAGTGGAGCATTATGCTCCCTTCCTTGAGGGCAGAATATCTACATAAATTATTTGGAACTTTTCTGCGCAGGAGATTTGTTTCTTCTTTCCACCTGTTAGTTTTATTCAATCATTTATTTATCTCAGTATGGACTTATGGCTATTCATTTTATAGTTTGGTTTATAATAAATACTATTTCATTTTGTTGCTCAAATTGTTCTAATGTTGGCCATTAGGCACTTTCATACTTCCTTGCTTATCTCTAAATTTCCATGCTAACAGTGAGAAAACTGTTTCCCACCATCTGCTATTTGTTTAATTTCAGTATACATATATAACTCCGTCAGAATTGTTAACCTAAACCCCCATGAGAAACAAACTTTATCAACTAGATTACAATGCTTATGTGCAGTTCCTTGTGCCTATTGTCCTGCAGATTTCACTCATTTTTAAAGTTACTTCATTCAGAACCAATTCCCCCTACTCCATTCAGTGAAGTTGTCTTGTACATTTGTATTAATAATACAGTTAGACTCTCTTATCACAATCTGCATTCCTGGGGCTTCCCTAGTGGCTCAGTGGTGAAGAATCTTCTTGCCAATGCAGGAGACATAGGTTCAATCCCTGATCCAGAAGGATCCCACATGCCGCAGAGCAGCTGGGCCCATGTGCCAACAACTACTGAGCCTGTGCTCTAGAGCCTGGGAGGCACAACTACTGAGCCCATGTGCTGCAACTACTGAAGCCTGCATGCCTAGAGCCCATTGTCTGCAACAAGAGAAGCTGCTGCAATGAGAAGCACACACACCACAACTAGAGAGTAGCCCCCACTCACTACAACTAGAGAAAAGTCTGCATAGCAATGAAGAACCAGCACAGCCAAAAATAAATAAATAAGTAAATAAAAATTAAAAAAAAATCTGCATTCCTTCCTTGGACCACTGACGTCCTAAATTATTTTTGAAAACTGTATATGATGAGATTCATTCTTTGTGCTATGAGTTTCTATGTGTTTTGACAAATGTATAATACCATGTATTAATATATACCATTGCAATGTCATACAAATGTTTCTGTCCTAAAAGTCACCTGTGCTTCATTCTCCCACCCCTCCAAGCCTCTGGTAATCATTGATCATTGTATCCATAGTTTTGCCTATTCCAGAATGTCATATAATCATCAATCATTAGATACTATGAAGCTCTTTCTGACTGGATTCTTTACTAGGCAATATGCATTTAGGGTTCCCCATGTTGGGGCAAACCACTAGACCATTCAGATATGACCTAAATCAAATCCCTTATGATTATACAGTGGAAGTAAGAAATAGATATAAGGGACTAGATCTGATAGATAGAGTGCCTGATGAACTCTGGATGGAGGTTTGTGACATTGTACAGGAGACAGGGACCAAGACCATCCCCATGGAAAAGACATGCAAAAAAGCAAAATGGCTGTCTGAGGAGGCTTTACAAATAGCTGTGAAAAGAAGAGAAGTGAAAAGCAAAGGAGAAAAGGAAAGATATAAGCATCTGAATGCAGAGTTCCAAAGAATAGCTAGGAGAGATAAGAAAGACTTCCTCAGCAATCAATGCAAAGAAATAGAGGAAAACAACAGAATAGGAAAGACAAGAGATCTTTTCAAGAAAATTAGAGATATCAAGGGAATATTTCATGCAAAGATGGGCTCGATAAAGGACAGAAATGGTATGGATCTAACAGAAGCAGAAGATATTAAGAAGAGGTGGCAAGAATACACAGAAGAACTGTACAAAAAAGATCTTCACGAAGAAGATAATCACGATGGCGTGATCACTCACCTGGAACCAGACATCTTGGAATGTGAAGTCAAGTGGGCCTTAGAGAGCATCACTACGAACAAAGCTAGTGGAGGTGATCGAATTCCGATTGAGCTATTTCAAATCCTGAAAGATGATGCTGTGAAAGTACTGCACTCAATATGCCAGCAAATTTGGAAAGCTCAGCAATGGCCACAGGACTGGAAAAGGTCAGTCTTCATTCCAATCTCAAAGAAAGGGAATGCCAAAGAATGCTCAAACTACCGCACAATTGCACTCATCTCACACGCTAGTAAAGTCATGCTCAAAATTCTCCAAGCCAGGCTTCAGCAGTATGTGAACCGTGAACTTCCAGATGTTCAAGCAGGTTTTAGAAAAGGCAGAGGAACCAGAGATCAAATCGCCAACATCCGCTGAATCATGGAGAAAGCAAGAGAGTTCCAGAAAAACATCTATTTCTGCTTCATTGACTATGCCAAAGCCTTTGACTGTGTGGATCACAATAAACTGTGGAACATTCTGAAAGAGATGGGAATACCAGACCACCTCACCTGCCTCTTGAGAAACCTGTATGCAGGTCAGGAAGCAACAGTTAGAACTGGACATGGAACAACAGACTGGTTCCAAATAGGAAAAGGAGTACGTCAAGGTTGTATATTGTCACCCTGCTTATTTAACTTATATGCAGAGTACATCATGAGGAACGCTGGGCTGGAAGAAGCACAAGCTGGAATCAAGATTGCCGGGAGAAATATCAATAAACCACCCTTATGGCAGAAAGTGAAGAGGAACTCAAAGGCCTCTTGATGAGGGTGAAAGAGGAGAGTGAAAAGTTTGGCTTGAAGCTCAACATTCAGAAAACGAAGATCATGGCATCTGGTCCCATCACTTCATGGGAAATAGATGGGTAAACAGTGGAAACAGTGTCCGACTTTGTTTTTTGGGGTCCAAAATCACTGCTGATTGCATCCAGGAAATTAAAAGACGCTTACTCCTTGGAAGGAAAGTTATAACCAACCTAGATAGCATATTAAAAAGCAGAGACATTACTTTGCCAACCAAGGTCTGTCTAGTCAAGGCTATGGTTTTTCCCGTGGTCATGTATGGATGTGAGAGTTGGACTGTGAAGAAAGCTGATCGCCGAAGAATTGATGCTTTTGAACTGTGGTGTTGGAGAAGACTCTTGAGAGCCCCTTGGACTGCAAGGAGATCCAACCAGTCCATTCTAAAGGAGATCGATCCTGGGTGTTCATTGGAAGGACTGATGCTAAAGCTGAAACTCCAATACTTTGGCCACCTCATGCGACAAGTTGACTCACTGGAAAAGAGTCTGATGCTAGGAGGGATTGGGGGTGGGAGGAGACGGGGACGGCAGAGAATGAGATGGCTGGATGGCATCACCGACTCGATGGACATGAGTTTGAGTGAACTCCGGGAGCTGGTGATGGACAGGGAGGCCTGGTGTGCTGTGATTCATGGGGTCGCGGAGAGTCAGACACGACTGAGCGACTGAACTGAACTGAATGTTGTTTTGTGGTTTGATATCTTTTTTTTAAAAAGCAAGCACTGAATGATATTCCACTGTATGAATGTACCACAGTTTATGTATCCATTCACCTATTAAAGGATATCTTGTTTGTTTCCAATTTTGGTGATCATTAATAATGCTGCTACAAACATTTATCCAAGTTTTGATGGGCATAAATTTTTATTTTATTTTTAATATATTTTAATTTTTCTAACATACCAGAGATTGTTTACTTTGGAGAACTGCTGCAGATATGAGTATGGCCTGAAACAAGATTTATCCCCTCTCCTAGATTTTCAAGAACCAATGAGAACTTCCTGGGATATGTTGGAACTGTGACACTTTCTATGTGGGTGTAGGTTTAAGTCAATTAGGTAAATATCTAACAGTACAATTGTCAGATCATATGATAAGACTATGCTTAGTTCTGTGAGAAACTGCTAAACTGACTTCTAAAGTGGTCATTCCATTTTGCACTCCCACCAATGATGAATGAGAGTTGCTGTAGCTCTAAAGCCTCTCCAGCATTGGGTATTTTCAATTTTAAAAGTTTAGCTGTTCTAAGAGGTATGTAGTGCTATCACATTGTTGTTTTGCTTTACAATTACCTAATGATATATGATTGAGCATCTTTTCATATGATTACCTGCCTTCTGTATTTATTTTTTTTGTTTTTATAAATAATTGATGTATTTATTTTAATTGGAAGCTAATTATTTTACAATATTATAGTGGTTTTTGCCATACATTGACATGAATCAGCCACAGATGCACATGTGCTCCCCATCCAGAAACCCCTCCCACCTCCCTCACCATATTATCCCCCAGGGTCATCCCAGTGCACCAGCCCTGAGCTCCCTGTCTCATGCATTGAACCTGGACTGGCAATCTGCTTCACGTATGATAATATACATGTTTCAATTCTACTCTCTCAAATCATCCCACCCTTGCCTTCTCCCACAGAGTCCAAAGGACTGTTCTTTACATCTTTGTCTCTTTTGCTGTCTCGCCTACAGGGTCATCATTACCATGTTTCTAAATTCCATATATATGTGTTATTATATTGTATTGGTGTTTTACTTTCTTATTTACTTCACTCTGTATAATAGTCTCCAGTTTCATCCACCTCATTAGAACTGATTCAAATGCATTTTTTTAATGGCTGAGTAATATTCCATTGTTTATATGTACTACACCTTTCTTATTCATTCGTCTGCCGATGGGCATCTAGGTTTTGCTTCCATGCCCTGGCTATTGTAAACAGTGCTGAGATGAACACTGGGGTACATGTGTCTCTTTCAATTATCATTTCTTCAGTGTGTATGCCCAGCAGTGGGATTGCTGTATTGTATGGCAGTTCTATTTCTAGCTTTTTAAAGAATCTCCACACTGTTCTCCATAGTGGCTGTACTAGTTTGCATTCCCACCAACAGTGTAAGAGGGTTCCTTTTTCTCGACACCCTCTCTAGCATTTATTGTCTGTAGACTTTTTGATAGCAGCCATTCTGACTGGTGTGAGATGGTACCTCATTTTGGTTTTTATTTACATTTCTCTGATAATGAGTGATGTTGAGCATCTTTTCATGTGATTGTTAGCCATCTGTATGTCTTCTTTGCAGAAATTTCTGTTTAGTTCTTTGGCCCATGTTTTGATTGGTTGTTTATTTTTCTGGAATTGAGCTGTAGGAGCTGCTTATTTATTTTCGAGATTACTTCTTTGTCAGTTGCTTCGTTTGCTATTATTTTCTCCCATTCTGAAGGCTGTCTTTTCACCTTGCTTATAGTTTCCTTCGTTGTGCAAAAGCTTTTAAGTTTAATTAGGTCCCATTTGTTTATTTTTGCTTTTATTTCCATTACTCTGGGAGGTGGGTCAAGAGGATTCTGCTGTGATTTATGTCAGAGTGTTTTGCCTATGTTTTCCTCTAGGAGTTTTATAGTTTCTGGTCTTACATTTATATCTTTAATCCATTTTGAGTTTATTTTTGTGTATGGTGTTAGGAAGTGTTGTAGTTTCATTCTTTTACAAGTGGTTGACCAGTTTTCCCAGCACCATTTGTTAGAGATTGTCTTTTCTTCATTGTATATTCTTGCCTCCTTTGTCAAAGATAAGGTGTCCATAGGTGCGTGGATTTATCTCTGGGCTTTCTATTTTGTTCCATTGATCTATACTCTGTCTTTGTGCCAGTACCATACTGTCTTGATGACTGTAGCTTTGTAGTATAGTCTGAAATCAGGCACGTTGATTCCTCCAGTTCTATTCTTCTTTCTCAAGATTGCTTTGGCTATTCGAGTTTTTTTGTATTTCCATACAGATTGTGAAATTATTTGTTCTAGCTCTGTGAAAAATACCATTGATAGCTTGAGAGGGAAAACATTGAATCTATAGATTGCTTTGGGTAGTATACTTATTTTCATTATATTGATTCTTCCGATCATGAACATGGTATATTTCTCCATCTATTGTGTCATCTTTGATTTATTTCATCAGTGTTTTATAGTTTTCTGTGAAACCTGTATGCAGGTCAGGAAGCAACAGTTAGAACTGGACATGGAACAACAGACTGGTTCCAAATAGGAAAAGGAGTGCGTCAAGGTTGTATATTGTCACCCTGTTTATTTAATTTATATGCAGAGTACATCATGAGGAACGCTGGGCTGGAAGAAGCACAAGCTGGAATCAAGATTGCCGGGAGAAATATCAATAACCTCAGATATGCAGATGACACCACCCTTATGGCAGAAAGTGAAGAGGAACTCAAAGGCCTCTTGATGAAGGTAAAAGAGGAGAGTGAAAAGGTTGGCTTGAAGCTCAACATTCAGAAAACGAAGATCATGGCATCTGGTCCCATCACTTCATGGGAAATAGATGGGGAAACAGTGGAAACAGTGTCAGACTTTATTTTTGGGGGCTCCAAAATCACTGCAGATGCTGATTGCAGCCAGGAAATTAAAAGACGCTTACTCCTTGGAAGGAAAGTTATGACCAACCTAGATAGCATATTAAAAAGCAGAGACATTACTTTGTCAACCAAGGTCTGTCTAGTCAAGGCTATGGTTTTTCCCATGGTCATGTATGGATGTGAGAGTTGGACTGTGAAGAAAGCTGATCGCCGAAGAATTGATGCTTTTGAACTGTGGTGCTGGAGAAGACTCTTGAGAGTCCCTTGGACTGCAAGGAGATCCAACCAGTCCATTCTAAAGGAGATCGATCCTGGGTGTTCATTGGAAGGACTGATGCTAAAGCTGAAACTCCAATACTTTGGCCACCTCATGCAACGAGTTGACTCACTGGAAAAGAGCCTCATGCTGGGAGGGATTGGGGGTGATAGGAGATGGGAACGACAGAGAATGAGATGGCTGGATGGCATCACCGACTCGATGGACATGAGTTTGAGTGAACTCCGGGAGTTGGTGATGGACAGGGAGGCCTGGCGTGCTGTGATTCATGGGGTCGCAGAGAGTCGGACACGCCTGAGCAACTGAACTGAACTGAACTGAACTGATATATAGGTATTTTGTTTTTTTTTTAATGTAGATTTATTCCTAAGGATTTTATTCTTGGTGAATGGAATTATTTCCTTAATTTCTCTTTCTGTTTTCTCATTATTAGTGTATAGGAATGGAAGGGATTCCTGTGTGTTGATTTTATATCCTGCAACTTTACTATATTTATTGGTTAGCTCTAGTAATGCTCTGGTGGAGTCTTCAGGGTTTTCTGTGTAGAGGATCATGTCATCTGTGAGAGTTTTACTTCTTCTTTTCCAATCTGGATTCCTTTCTTTTCTTTTTCTTCTCTGATTGCTGTGGCTAAAACTTCCTAAACTATGTTGACTAGTAGTGGTGAGAGTGGGCACCCTTGTCTTTTTCCTTAGTTTAGGGGAAATGCTTTCAATTTTTCACCATTGAGGATAATGTTTACTGTGGGTTTATCATATATGGCTTTTATTATGTTGAGGTATGTTCCTTCTATGCCTGCTTTCTGGACGGGTTTTATCATAAATGGATGTTGAATTTTTTCAAAGGCTTTCTCTGCATCTATTGAGATAATCATATGGTTTTTATCTTTCAATTTGTTAATGTGGTGTATTACATTGATTGATTTGCAAATATTAAAGAATCCTTTCATCTGTTAAATATTTTGTTGGATTCTGTTTGCTAGAATTTTGTTAAGGATTTTTGCATCTATGTTCATCAGTGATATTGGCCTGTAGTTCTCTTTTTTGGGGCATCTTTGTCAGGTTTTGGTATTAGGGTGATGCTGGCCTCATAGAATGAGTTTGGAAGTTTACCTTCCTCTGCAACTTTCTGGAAGAGTTTGAGTAGGATAGGTGTTAGCTTTTCTCTGAATTTTTGGTAGAATTCAGCTGTGAAGCCATCTGGTCCTGGGTTTTTGTTTGCTGGAAGATTTCTGATTACAGTTTCAATTTCCCTGCTTGTGATGGGTCTGTTAAGATTTTCTATTTCTTCCTGGTTCAGTTTTGGAAAGTTGTACTTTTTTAGGAATTTGTCCATTTCTTCCAAGTTCAACAATTTATTGGCATATAGTTGCTGATAGTAGTCTCTTATGATCCTTTGTATTTCTGTGTTGTCTGTTGTGATTTCTCCATTTTCATTTCTAATTTTTTTTGACTTGAGTCTTCTCCCTTTTTTTTCTTGATGAGTCTGGCTAATGGTTTTTCTATTTTATTTATGTTCTCAAAGAACCAGCTTTTAGCTTTGTTGATTTTTGCTATGGTCTCCTTTGTTTCTTTTTCATTTATTTCTGCCCTAATTTTTAAGATTTCTTTCCTTCTACTAATCCTGGGGTGCTTCATTTCTTCCTTTTTTAGTTGCTTTAGGTGTAGAGTTAGATTATTTATTTAACTTTTCTCTTGTATCTTGAGGTAAGCCTGTATTGCTATGAACCTTCCCCTTAGCACTGCTTTTAGAGTCCCATAGGTTTTGGGTTGTTGTGTTTTCATTTTCATTCATTTCTATGCATATTTTGATTTATTTTTTGATTTCTTCTGTGATTTGTTGGTTATTCAGAAGTCTGTTGTTTAGCCTCCATATGTTTTTGTTTTTAATAGCTTTTCTTTCCTGTAGTTGACATCTAATCTTACCGCATTGTGATCAGAAAAGATGCTTGGAATGATTTCAGTTTTTTTGAATTTACCAAGGCTGGATTTATGGCCCAGGATGTGATCTATCCTGGAGAAGGTTACATGTGCACTTGAGAAAAAGGTAAAATTCATTGTTTTTTGGTGAAATGTCCTATAGATATCAACTAGGTCTAAATGGTCCATTGTATCACTTAAAGTTTGTGTTTCCTTGTTAATTTTCTGTTTATTTGATCTATCCATCGGTGTGAGTGGGGTATTAAAGTCTCCCACTATTATTGTGTTAATGTTAATTTCACCTTTGATACTTGTTAGCATTTGCCTTACATATTGCAGTGCTCCTATGTTGGGTGCATATATATTTGTAATTGTTATATCATCTTCTTTGATGGACCCTTTGATCATTATGTAGTGTCCTTCTTTGTCTCTTTTCACAGCCTTTATTTCAAAGTCTATTTTATCTGATATGAGTATTGCTACTCCTGCTTTCTTTTGGTCTCCATTTGCGTGGGATATCTTTTTCCAGCCCTTCACTTTCAGTCTGTATGTGTCCCTTGTTTCAAGGTGGGTCTCTTGTAGGCAGCATATTAGGGGTCTTGTTTTTGTATCCATTCAGCCACTCTTTGTCTTTTGGTTGGAGCATTCAATCCATTTACCTTTAAGGTAATTATTGATAAGTATGATCCTGTTGCCATTTACTTTGTTGTTTTGGGTTCGAGTTTATAAACCTTTTCTGTGTTTCCTGTCTAGAGAAAATCCTTTAGCATTTGTTGAAGAGCTGGTTTGGTGGTGCTGAATTCTCTCAGCTTTTGCTTGTATGTAAAGCTTTTGATTTCTCCTTCATATTTGAATGAGATCCTTGCTGGGGATAGTAATCTGGGTTGTAGGTTTTCCTCTTTCATCACTTTAAGTATGTCCTGCCATTCCCTCCTGGCCTGAAGAGTTTCTATTGAAAGATCAGCTGTTATCCTTATGGGAATCCCCTTGTGTGTTATTTGTTGTTTTTCCCTTGCTGCTTTTAATATTTGTTCTTTGTGTTTGATCTTCGTTAATTTGATTGACATGTGTCTTGGGGTGTTTCGCCTTGGCTTTATCCTGTTTGGGACTGTTTGGGTTTCTTGGACTTGGGTGACTATTTCCTTCCCCATTTTAGGGAAGTTTTCAACTACTATCCCCTCAAGTATTTTCTCATGGCCTTTCTTTTTGTATTATTCTTCTGGGACTTCTATGCTTTGAATGCTGGGGTATTTAACATTATCCCAGAGGTCTCTGAGGTTGTCCTCATTTCTTTTAATTCTCTTTTTTCCCCTCTCTGCTTCGTTTATTTCCACCATTCTATCTTCCACCTCACTTATCTGATCTTCTGCCTCAGTTATTCTACTGTTGGTTCCCTCCAGAGTGTTTTTGATCGCAGTTGTTGCATTATTCATTATTGATTGACTCTTTTTTATTTCTTCTAAGTCCTTGTTAAACATTTATTGCATTTTCTCAATCCTTGTATCCAGACTATTTATCTGTAACTCCATTTTGTTTTCAAGATTTTGGATCATTTTTACTATCATTATTCTGAATTCTTTTTCAGGTAGATTCCCTATCTCCTCCTCTTTTGTTTGGTTTAGTGGGCATTTATCATGTTCC